>NC_072858.1:30887116-31190147 GCF_028858705.1 Grus americana
TGTCAGTTTTCTTTGATTCTCACTGATCAATCTATCCACAATCTTTTCTGTAGCACTGAAACAGTTCCACATGCTAAATAGCGCCTTCCTCCCCCAGCTTTGTATCACCATCAGATCCCCAAGACATCTTTGGCTTTTACAGCCACAGAGGAAGGCACAGTAGCCAGCAATTCCCTCCCGCACGTGCCAGCCAGTGGCCCTCACCATTCCTTCCATTCCATGTGGCAAGAGCAGGACGATCCCGTTGTGACGAACCCACTTGGCCTGGCCAGAGCTGATGAACTGGTCTATTATACACTGCGCCGTGTTGTGGAAGTCACCAAACTGGGCCTCCCAGCACACCAAGGCATTGGGACTTGCCATAGCAAAGCCAAGTTCAAAACCTGAGAACCAAACAAGTAGGAGAATTAGAAAAGAAACAGACTTGCTGAGAAATCTTTTCATTTCCCATTAAAAAAAAAAATTAAAACCAAAATGAAAGCACAAACTGGATTTTTGTAGCCCTGTTATAAATCATGCAGTTTTCAGTAGTACCATTTCCCTCAGAAGGATTAGCAAATAACGTTTTTCCAATGCTGACTCCAATCCTTCAAACTTTTCTTCAAACATTTAAATATCATAGGAGTTTTTAAATGAACAACTAAAACCCCTCCCTTAGCTCAGACTTTCATGTGACATTTTCCTGAGAGCTCCCTGGGGTAGGTACCATCTTTACCGGTACAAATCCCCTTACAGCCTAGTACTAGTTCAGGAAGCTACATGTTAATTTTATTACTTGCACATCCCTGCAAAACACTGTCTCCCCTCCCCCTCATATGCAGGTGCTGAACAACAATCTTTGTGACATCAGCCTTCAGTCTACAGGCTGGATCATAGTCTTCAGATCTTCAAAAAAACTTGAACATAATAGGTGCATGGGAGACACATCTGGGACATGGGTAAACAATCTTTTTTTTGGCAGGGTTAAGGACCCTTTAGGTCTCTGCCTCAGTGGCCAAGAGGAGACCAGAAGTGCTCATGGGGAGGACACTCACTACAAGACAGACATGGAGGTGCTGGAGCATGTCCAAAGAAGGGCAACAAAGCTGGAGAAGGGTCTAGAGCACAAGTCTTTTTAGGAGCGGCTGAGGGAACTGGGGTTGTTTAGTCTGGAGAAAAAGAGGCTGAAGGGAGACCTTATCGCTCTCTACAACTACCTGATAGGAGGCTGTAGCCAGGTGGGTGTCGGTCTCTTCTCCCAAGTAACAACCACTCCATGTCAAAGATTCTCAACCCATTTTCAGGTGGTTTACAGTAGCAGGTAAATGCAGGAATTTCTCTAAACTTGTGCTGTAAATTCACCAACTCCCTACAAGGCAGAAGGGCCACACATTCCCACTTACTCAGCCATGTCAGGTTAACGCAGCAGGACAAACATATAGCAGCAGCCCAGGTGTTCTGCACACAGCACGCCAGGCAGCTTGTTGTCCGCTCTTAAAACTTATCAAGGCACAAATAAAACTGAAGGCTCTTGACAGGCTCCATGGGTATATCTTAAAAGGCAGAAACAAATTCTTGCTCTCACTGAGAGACCTGCTGCAGTATGATGAAGCCCCAGCTCTACAACAGGACCCGGGGAGATGATTGGCAAAGAGAGAAAAGAAAACCAAATCAAACTGTTACTGCAGTGTAAGCTAAGTAATTGATTCCTAGTAGCTCTGCAAAGGCAAAAGATAGAAAACTACAATGGTGTTTGTTGCATGTGCTACATGGCCTCTGCTGTGTAGCTTTAAAAAAAAAAAAGGCAGAATTTTGTGTCAAGTCAAAACATGAAAACCTAGCTATGTGCAATGTACCTATCTCAGTTTAATGACCACTCTTAAATTTAAGGTATTTTTCTATACCATGTTCCATAGTGAACACCTAAATGTACCTAATAATATAAAATATATATTTGATCTCTGCTCACATTTTCCTTTGACACTTCAGTATAGCTGAGCCTGGAGTGCTGAGCTAATACCTGTACTCATATTCTACACCTATACTTTGGAATGATTAAAACCAGAAAAGTTAAAGCGCTCAGTAAAAAATAGTGCTATGTAGCACTGCTCTGGCTGTAGAGGTTCTGGCTGAGGGAAAACTGCTTCAATACCCAGAGAGAATAAATATTTGATGGCTAAGTATGTTTTAAGTTGAAGTTTTTAAGTTCTGCACAGAATATAAAGATCTGTTTTCAAATATAGAACTGCAACATGGAAAGACTCTCACTGAAGGCTACTCCAACAGAGCAACTAGCTTTTCTGTTGTAAAATTTTATTTAAAAAGCTATGATAATGAGTTGTAATTCTTTCCTGAGTAACTGCAAGACTAAAAAACCTCAGAGTGAGCTAACAGACTGATATGGATTTCTTATCTCTTTTACAGCGTTATTCTAAGATCTGCACATGTAACCTAAGTTGCAGAGAGAGTTCCATCCCACTACCACTGATCTACACTGAACTCGGCCTCATATTTTTGCTATATAAAAGTCACAGCCATTTCCATTTTTGCCTGGTTTCCTTATAGTGACAAATGCTGTTCTACAACATAGGCTTGATAGCAAAACCAGTTTAAGTAAAAACGAACACAGTTTGCGGTAACGAAGTATCTGTGCTGCTTAATTTGTCCCACTGGCCCTCAGCCTCCTCTCACCCCCAAACAGTCACAAGAGTAGTGTACGTTTAATTAAGACAGAAATGTGCCTAAGACTGACATTTGGGATGCGGAGAGAAATCCCTTCATATCTGAGAGGATGGTACACCTATCTAGATACTATGCATTAATTTGAGTTTCTCCTTTTTTAACTTGCAGATATTCTCAGGAGTACAGGACAAAAATATCAATCTGTAAAAATCTCATGTTGTGGATAATATTTCCTAGACCCAAAGGTGGCTATGAGCCCAAATGCAATCTTTAGTCAGGAACCTAATACACCTAAATATTGTATATCAGTAAAATCCAATACTGCTTTATGACCAGTAGTATTTAGTAAACTACAGTAAGCTGTTGTGAAGCCATGAAAAAACCCAAAGTCATTGGAACTATAGTTTCTGATTCTGATCAAAACCCCTCTACAACTCTTCTAATTAGAGAAGTTTCAGGAACTTCAAAAAACTCAGGCTTCCTTGAAGAGAGGAGCTTAGCATGCTACAGGGTCACCAGCAAGCAATAGCTGACATCTCTCATATACTTATCATTTGTGATTTATAGTCTGGTGACTTGAGGCTGCAGCCCCTCTAGGAGAGACTCTCTTTGTGAAATTCAGTGGATAAGAGAATTACTTCAAAGAGAATTGTAATACCAAAAAAATATATAAGGAATAATAGAAAAATACCTAAAGTATCTTTAAGATGGTCTGGCATTCCAGGTATTAAAAAAAAAAATCAATAAATTATGAGATAGAAGAGAACAACATGTGGCACATATAGCATACCAGTTATTTCCAGTGTTATCAGTGCAAGGTAATTGACTTAGCTACGGAGGAAGATTTCAGGATCAAGTCAAACCTATTCAAACCTCTTTGTTCTTTTTTGGTTTTGTTCAACTTTTTACTTTATGGTCACTATCAGAGAGATACTCTGCAGAGAGCTCTAAGCTAAGATTGAGGTCTTTGTGTGCTAGGTGCTACAAACATACACAAGTAGTTCCTTCCCTAGAAGTTTTACTGTCAAACTGGAGTGAAAAAAAAAGGAAAGAAGAAGGAAAAAGAAAAAAAGAATGAAGGACAAGCATTTCCACCTTACGAAGTTGAGAACTAAAGAACATGCAGTTACAGAAAATTTAAACTTGTCCAGTTCCACAAGGAAAACCTTCAACAAAACTAGTGAGATTTGTCATGTATCAAAGAAGTCCCTCTCTAACACGAACTACAAGAACATCTTTCCAACACTTGACTTGAAGTTTTGACATAGGTCATCTATCATGAAACTGAAACTGCTTTAGCTTAAGTTGATGACTACAGCTAATTGGAACTACAGGATTTCGTTCTTCTGCTCCAGGAACAGGCTCTTCAGTCAATGTCAGTATACAAACTTTCCTGGAAGGTTAGTAGAGGGACAACTGCAGGACAAGTTAACTGCATGAGAGAAAAAGCAACAAGAGCTTCAAGTGAAACTGTTTATTCAGAGAGAAAACAGTTTTACATATTGTTTTTATAATATGTCTTCATGGTCTGCTCCTTGGTAATTCCAACCCAGCTTTTTGTTTACCATCTCCAAGACAAGAAATCTTTGAGTCACTTGGCTTCTGGACTGCTGAACTCTGAACAGTCCATCCATGACTCCAGCAGATGCTCATGTTCACACCAAAAGGCAACTAGTAAGTTAGAGGCCAAAAGGTGACTGATAAGTCAGACAGATGGCTTTTCATCTGTGAGTCACCGTGACAGCACATTACCAAAGAGGATGGCTTTTGCTGACCATTCCTTTGGCCTGACTGCCTGATGAGCCTTTACTTTCAGAACATATTTTAAATCTCTGTCCTCATTTGTGTGATTCTATTGTTTTTAACACAATGCAAACAGTGGAAAAAATTACACAACTCCTTCAATTCTTGTTCCCAAAGGTATCTGAAAAATAGATTTCCCTAGATAGGCTTGAATCCCATTCTAATTTTACACAAGCATTAAGAGAACATTTCTACTGATTGGGTGACATGGTTGAGAAAATATGCAATATGTTCAAGACTTATTTGCGCATATGCTGCTCTCTGTAAGGATGGGGTAATCCAGCTTTTAGAGAAGAACAAACTGAGGTCTTGACTGCTTGGAGTTATCAATAATCACACAATGCTTTTCAAAGAGTATGGAGCTCTATGCATATTTAAAACTTGGTCAGAGCACACATCTAATTGTGTTTCATATACCAAAATCACCCCTAAAATTCACATGGAAAAAAGTGAGTCATTTCTCATTTCCTATCTTGTTGCCCACTTTGTGATAATAATCTCCACAGGGTGACAAAGTCCCATGTAAAGCTGCATTGAAAGGTGTGATCCTAACACAGATACCTTTTGTGAGCTTTCTGACAGCCATAAAAATATCTGGGAAAATATACCCTAATGTAATCTATACATTCTGATTAATATTTTCAAATTAATTCTGCCAAGACTACTATTTCATGGAACATGTGTCTGTAGTATACCCATGTTTGGTATACCAGAACTCATTTTCCACCAGGCAAATAACAATGAGAGTTCCTAACATTAAAGCTATTCCACCAGTGATTATAGCAATTGCTAGGGAGTCTGTCAAGAATTACGACCCCTACCCGTATGTGGAGAAAATCGTTTAAAGAGTAAGATCCAAACTGCTAAATTAAAAAAAAAAAATTATTGGTGGAAAGATGTCTAGACAGATGCAAGGTGAACAACCCGGGAGAGGGTGAGGTGCTTCTCTTGAAAGGGATTTGTTGGGCACCAGATGCATCAAGGTCAGGGAAGGTGACCAGAGCTGGAAACACTCCACAGTTGTAGAGATGGGACAGGAACTGCAAGGAAGCGGGCTCCTACCCAGGCCCCCATGAGGGCTCAGCCTCAGACCAGAGTAAAGGGTTAAAAAAACTGCAGCAGAGACCTTGCTAACTTTTATTGTGTCTGCAGAGACAAGAACTGAGCATTTCTTCAGAATGCTGTGCAAACTTTGTGAGTTTAAAGGATTAACTCTTAAGCAGTGACAAACACAGAGAACAGGTTTCAGCTGTGAGGAAATCCAGTGCACAGACAACGAGGCTGCAAGATGTAGCTTTCAAAGAAGGACAGATAAAGAATCCGCACACCCAAAAGGTGGCAGAGAGTCACCAGCCAGCTCCCAAACATCAGGCAGCCACTCAGAGCACACCAGGGCACAGGGAACCAGGAGCCAGCACAGCAGTTTGGTAAACTTGCAAACTGAGGGGAGAGACGAAAGAAGAATACACAGCTCTTGACTAAGGTTGCAAAACTAATGCTTTAATTGCTGAAGTTCATTAAGGTCCCTAGATGAGAAGCATAGCAGAAATACTTGTTTCTATTAGTCCAGTTCCTGCTGTGCTCCCTCACTGTTCTTTCGTCACTCTGGCAGAGGAAGAGGTGCTGTCAAACAAAGTGGCAGCTTACACAGCATATTATGCTGTGTTTTTCCCCACAGCACTTTTCCTGATTGTCATAAAAACTGTAGTTTTCCAATTAACACAAGTAAGGCTATAGCTTAATTCAATATGATTTCAAAGTGACTTAAGGCATGAATGTTAACTAATGGTTACAGAAGGCTTATCAGTGCAGGGATTTAACGTCAGAATGAGGAAAGTCACAAAGACAGATTTGTGCTATGTTTAACAAAAAATCTAAGCACAGGGACTAACGGAGGAACATGCATCCTTTCACAAACCCAAACACAGCCCAGGAGAAAGTGAAGTTAATACCCATCTGGTGGCTGATGCTATTAAACAGAAAGACTGATGCCTTCTCAGAGCTCCATGCAGATGCCATTGAGAACCTGGTCCTTGGTTAGTACAGTCTGTTCTATTTACTAACACAATTTCTGACAGATGTGTATTTTTTGTATTTGCTACTTCTAACCTTAAAAACATGTTGTTCTGAGTGAGTAGTAAAACCACATATTTCATCCTAGGAGTGTATTGCAAAAAAAAGTTTAAATCAATACCTGTCCTCTTCCCTTCATCTTCTGCTTTAAACATGACCTTCTCCCTTGAAAAAGCTGTACTCCAGGTCTCACGGTGCACCAATTTGCTGAACTATGCACTAGTTCCAGGTCTATCTTGCCTGGATGTTCCCGATATGGGATGTTACAGTCCAAGACCTCTCAAAGCCAGTACTGAATCTGACAGAGAGAATCATACCTCCTGGATGGAGAATCAACACTACACAAATCATTCTGAGGGCAGTAAAGAAAGACAGGAGATCCTTTCAAGTACTTAAAAAATGCTGAAGAGGTAGCATAGACTGCCTGTAAGTTACTTTTGCTTTTCTCCTCTATCTCAATCAGCAAATAAACTCAAACTTCTTTGCCTAAATGACTTCACACAGCCATCACACTCTCAGACATTCAGTTTCAGTAAAAGGGAAAATTTATAGCTAGACGAGTGGATGCGCAACTAAATTGTAATAATCTGAATATAGCTAAAATAGTAGACATAGGCAGTCAGACAAAATTATCAGAGGTTGTTAAATACTCTGATTTAATGCCTCAGTACACACACTCCACAGCTTCCTGTATACAAAGCATAAGCAATTGTTTGAACTACAAATTAACAAGACTGCCTTTGTTTTATTTCTCAGTGAAATCAATCTTGTCAGAGTATCATTTTAATGGAGCAGTTACACCCCAGGTGTTCCTAACCAGCTCAACAATAACTTGGTGCAAAGCTCACAGCTCTGAACAGATGCCAGCTCTTGGTTTACGGACCTGCCAAGGAAATAATCTGTAGTTTTACCATGCTGGGCTGTTCAATCCATTTTTACTTAGCTCTAGTTCACAGAAACTAAGGGAATTCCCAAAATGCTTCTGAGGTGCTGCATGTTAACACAGTCATAAATTAAATTCTTAACACCTTTTTTTTCTCCCCCTTTATATCCTCTCACAACCCTCCCACACCCCACCAAATACTTTAGGGCACTAATCCCAAAGTGTTCCTTGTAACAGGCTTATATAGCAGAAAAAACAGAGAAAATAAAGTTTTGGGGGTTTTTGCTACTCCTGAAGAATCAACTCCTTGAACTACAAACTTTCACTTATTCTTCCAAATACTAGAAAGGAGACCTGCTGATGTTACCAGCCAAAAAGGTAACAATTCCAATAGCTCCTCTTTGACTGAGATGCTTAACTAGAAGAGACACGTTCACACACTGCTGCTTATCCCAACACTGTCTCTCTATGGATACAAAACACAGGAGTAAACATGTTGGAGAAGGTTGATAAGTAAAAGCTAGCAAGGGAGAGGAAACTTAATTATAAAATGACTTCAACATAGAAACGTGGCATTTTTAGTTAAAAAAAAATCATCACTCATCAACTATTTCTATCAATTTAATTTCCTTTACTGTTAGAAAACATCTCAGACATGAGGGGTTTAAAGTTCTTAACAATTAAAAATATCAATATTGTTAGTTTTGAAGAACCTGTTATCACATCTGCTAAAGCAGAACTGCACAGAAATGGTATTCTTGTTTTCAGTGTATGAACAAACCCATATTTTGCCCTATTGCTTGTATTCAATGAAAGTTATTAAATCAACTTCCACATTTCTGCTGCTAAAGAAGGGGGAAGAGCAATAGTGAGCAGGATGAGATCAAGAAGGAGAAAAAAAAAAAGAGAGCCCACGGTTTATTTTTTAAAGAACAGAACTGTGGCAATAAGAATTGCCCTTCACACCATACCAACACTAGGCTTCCTAGACCTATTGAGGTGTAATTTTTGGAACAAAATCAGATTTCAACCATATCCAGACATTTGTCACTTTCACATTTGCATACGTTATTTGAATGTTAAAAAAACCCAGCAAAACCAGAAACCTTTGACCCACTTACCATAAAATTTGCAGCAACACTGTAAACAGGCTCAAGTTAAGAACGCCTAGACCAAACTGTGAGAAACAATTGGAAATTTGAAACAAAAAGTCATTCTTTGAAATTAAATTCTTGGGTTTTATCTATGCCAATTATTTTTCTTATGTTTATACACGTCTTTTGCACTCTCCTATTTAGAGTGTGCATTTACATGTTACTATATTAGCTTACAGAGGTACAAAGTTCTGTTCACAACACTTCTGCCACAATAATACCTGCTAACAATAATACCTAAAAAATCTCAGCTCCTCAGCCCATGTTCCAACTATACAGTTTTATGCCATTTTAATGTTAATATTATTAGCAATAGGTAATACGTAGCATATCTTGTGCTGGTTTTGGCTGGGACAGAGTTAATTTTCTTCATAGTAGCTAGTATGGGACTGTGTCCTGGATTTGTGCTGAAAACAGTGTTGATAACACAGGGATGTTTGTTACGGCTGAGCAGTGCTTACACAGAGCCAAGGCCTTTTCTGCTTCTCACCCCACCCCACCAGCAAGGAGGCTGAGGGTGCAGAAGGAGTTGGGAGGGGACACAGCTGGGACAGCTGACCTCAACTGACCAAAGGGATATTCCATACCATATGATGTTATGCTCTGTATATAAAGCTGGGGGAAGAAGGAAGGAAGGGGGGGGACATTCAGAGTGACAGCATTTGTCTTCCCAAGTAACCATTGTGTGGGATGGAGCAGTGATGAATGAATTCCTTGCTTTGTTTGTGTGTGCAGCTTTTGTTTTATGTATTAAACTGTCTTTATCTCAATCCATGATTTTTCTCACTTTTACTACTCCGATTCAAGGGGGGGGGAGGGAGGTGGGAGTGAGCAAGCAGCTGTGTGGTGCTTAGTTGCCAGCTGGGGTTAAACATGACATATGTAAAAATGACTACGTGATCAAATATTTCCAGAACTTTGAAGCAAGCAGCTATCAATTACCATCTTTACTACAATGTTTCATCTTTTTGCTTTCACACTAGCTCTGAAATGGATATGAAACAATATTTCATTATTTATCCATAGAATCAATAACATTTTTGATAAATTATTAGATGTATTTGTTTCATGCTCCACATTCCTCTTGCCACCCTCATCACGTCAGAGTGAGGTTATTCATTCTCTGTGGCTGAAGGTAAAATGCCTGTCCAGTACCAAAAATATAATTCACTATGATTAATTCTATCACTAACAAGAATTTGTTTTCTTGAAATAACACCATTCAGAATAGCAGTTCAGATAAGGCTAGGATGGATTTTTTTATCTATATTACAAAGTGTCCCTGATTTTGTTGACAGGTCTCTCCCCTTTTGAGAAAGCATTAGGTGCAGTGCACGTTCCAGTATTGCCAAGATCAACCACAACAGATGGATACTTTCAACTGAATCCCATAACTGTAAAATGTGGGGATGCTTAAGAGATGCCAGAACCTGAGAGGGAGAGCTTTGATGCCTGTTTCATATGAACTATTTTACAACTTATTTCCACATTGTCTTTTTTGCTGAGCTCTGCTTCTTGTACAGCTACGTTATTCTCTGAAATTCATCTTCTGCCATTACTATGTAATTTCCTGTTGAATAATAATGAGACCAATGCCAGCATATTCTGTGATTTTTCCATCAAAAGCTGCCGAAGTCTCCCAGTTAATAGTTTTGAAGTACAAGCATGTTCTAAGCAGCCTAAACAAACAGGTATACCATTTGAAGAGTGCAGAAAGTTTTGCACTGCAAGCACACTGAAACCTGCAAATTCACAGGCAACACACTCAAAAATTAAACAAGAAAAAAGAAACAAACCCACAAACACACATCTGGATGAAGTTTTCCCTTCTAATTTTTAATTTATTCTAAAATGTTAAAACTGAAATATACATTAAAACCAAAACCCATCATAGGACACTGTAGGAGAAACACCCAAGAGTTTGGCTTAAAGTTTATACTACAATGAGTTTTTTAAAAATCCTTCAAGATAAGACAACAACTAGGGACAAATCTCACAATGAACAGGGCAAATTTATTTAATCTCTTGGTAGAACTACTTTATTCAGGGGATGAGATGGGGGGAAATCAGTTTAGGCATTTTGATTGGATTTTAGGGCCTTGTTCTGCAATTCCTGGCTCGCACCTGATACAGAACTGCTATGAATGTGATAATGTCAAGATACAACAAAGGCAGAGTTTGTTTATTTTTAAATGCCACTAGCAGGAAAATTTTGTTCGTTTGTTTTGAGGCTTGGCAAACTCAAGTAACAAAGTAAAACTTTGTAGCCAGTAGGTTTAACCACATTAAAGCACAACCGAAAAAAAAATCCTCTTAATTAGCAGTCATCAGTTCCTACATCTTGTTTGAGACCTATTAAAACATAAGCAGATCTGTCAGATAGGTACCCCGAGACATACCTAAGACACCATATTCGGAGAGGGAGCTGTTACACACTGTATAGGGGGCCTGCTGCTCCCAGAGGTGATTCATGGGAACACACGTTCTCTTGTCAACTTCTTGATCATGAAGCACGTGATGACGATGGCTGCAAACAGGTGTTGAAAGAAATTTATTAGCTAAGAATAACTTTGGGCTTTAACAGAGCTATTTGCAAACCTATGTTCTAGAAAATGCGCAAGCAACACAGTTATCTTTGCTTTACACAACAGCCTGGTTTGGTTGAAATCTAGCAATACCGTCACATGTCTAAACACAATTGCTGCATTATAAGGACTTTCACTGACTATCCAGGCTTGTTCTCAAGCACTCATGGAAACTGAAAATACCTCATCACTAGTAGAACTGGGGGGTGGGTGGGGGGACATAGGGGAAGCGATAGGGAGGTTGTTGCTATAAAATAGACTGATCAAAGTAATAAATAAATAAATAAGAAAAAAAATTGTTATTAAAAACATTTCACTCTGCCTCCATGGCGAATTCTATTAATCTTTTCCTTAAAGCAACTCTTGTTTCTCTTTTATGCAAAAATTTAATCTAATCTCAGCACCAAGTCTTGAAGTAGTTGTCTCCTCTTTCCTGGTATTTCCACTCACATGCACCATTTACAGTTCTCTAGAACACCATTAATCAGCATTAGAATGGGGCACCAAGGAACACTACCAAGACAGAGATGACTGAAGTAATTACTGTAATCCATTAACTCTCTGAGCAGACTGAGTGAATCACACCAATATGTCCAACTTTACAACTGCTAACATAAGGACAGTTATTATACTGGTAACAACTACTGTGTGTTGTATAGCTGCCAGCACTGAACTGAAGATTGAATCTTTTTGTACTTCCCTTTGCTATAATGAATGCTAGCGAAAGAGCTCTGAAATGTATTTAGAAGTCAACAATATAAGGCCATGAAAAGACAATCTTTGGAGAACAGCTCAGGGAGGGAGGCAGATAGATATGGGAACATACACACACACACCCCCCAAACAGCTGTTAGGCAGAAATAATTTTTGCCACTGTCATTTTATTTTTGTCATTCAGCCGAAGATAGAAGGTCTAGCTATGCGATAAACTTCTTGAGCATGAACTTTTGTGTTTCCCCAGCAAAAGGTGATTGCAACGAGCATAGATGGACAGCCAGAAATACACAGACATGCACGTCAGATTTTGCTGTTGCGCAATTGTCAGGCTTACTGACATCAAACCAGCACAGAATCAAGTCTCTCCCTCCCTCCCCCTTCCTTCTCCAGAGTGTCTCCAAGAAGTGAAGGGGCCCAGGCCTATCTGCAGCTTTATCTAGCTTCTGTCTATTGATAACATGGAGTACTGAAATAGAAAGAAAGCAAGTTGTCATCACACTGAATACTGACAGAAAGTACTATTTTCTAGACAGCACTTTAGAAACTCTAAAGTAATGAAAGCACTCCCATCATGTTGTTTTCATTACAGCAACGCAGTATCTTCAATTCTTCCCAAATTCTAGCTGATACTCCCTCTTCAATTAGTCCCAGAGATTTGAGACATTATGTACTTCAAGGATTTTTGGGGGTAGGGAAGGGTCTTCTCAGTACAGCGAGAGGATAAAATGACATATACTTTCTATGTGTTTACAATGTGTTTTTTCCAATAAAACTGCACCAGCATTTGCAAATGTCTTCAGTTGTTAGGGAAGTTGTTCAGCTTTGTTATAAATGACAAAGAAACCAAACCACAGCTGAAAAAGAACAGCTTTACTGAGAACTGCAGTATCTCTTAGATGTGTTTGCACCACAAGTTAACTTTTCTTCTCATCCTTCTGACAAAATGAGCCTGAATATAGTATAACAGGCTGTCTTAGACATTTCTACAGTGTTCTCTTCTATTTGACAGAGTAGTTGAATGTTATCTGACTTCCTTGGGTCCAAGGCATTTTTTTAATCTCACCCTTTATTGTTCCACTGCCATATCACACTCATAACAAAAATTCATAATCACACCATAGGCTAGTATTTTGTAGATTCCACTACTCATCAGGCAAACTCAAAACCCAGCAGTAAAGCAGAACGAGGTTACTGTAAGTCAAACATCTGCAGTACCAGCTTCAGTCCTGACCTTAACAAGAATTTGAATGCCTTTTTACTCCTTTTCCAAAAGACTGAATAGTAAAATCCAGATGGCAGAGGAATCCTTAGCTAGTCTTCGCCAGTCTGAATAGTTTTTTATTTGAACACATTTTTTCTTTTTCCCCCCTATATTGCTGTGAGCACAACTATTTTTGCTTAAATAAACATCAAGAAAATCTGGACGATAGTTCCGGAAAATCCTCTTCCACCAGTGAGAGAACTGGGAATACAGAGAATCAGTAGTCTCAAGACAAGTCTATAGGCGTGCTCTAGCCATGACTAAGCACTCACCTGAGAAGGTGGGCATGTTGCTAAACAATGAACATGTGTGAATCGAGGTTGGGGGGATCTCCCCATTTTCAGTTTTGTTTTCAGGTCCTGTCTGAAGGATTTTGTTAAACTGCCATTAGAATTGGAGTAAACAGAAGAAAACCCAGCAAGACTGGATACCAAATGAAGCTCAGCACAGGAACAGAGCACTGTACCAGAGAAGGCAGGCACCAAGATTTATCTCTCTCTCCTGCAAGCGTTCACAATGAGGCACAGTGCAGCTGCTAGTTCATTCACCCCCAGCAATGGGCTTTGCATCAAAGGCTTCAATTAAATACATCATTAACATTTCACTCCACGGAGAATCAGGTAAGGCAGCAGAACTGTATACATTTTTACCAAGTGATCTGATTCTGCGTTCATTCATGCTCCAAAATTCTCGGTATAAAGGATCTTGTTTCACTTAAAAAAGCCTTGCCAACTGGCAATGTGCTTGTTCACAGGATACCCGAGTTCCAAGGAGTCACCACTGGAATGGTATTTAAAAGACTTCAGAATCTGCAGCAGCAAATGCCCTTCTTTTACTTCTCAGCAATTAGATGGACTGCAACTGAATTTTTAGTTAAAAAGCAGAAAAAAAAAATTCTGCTTTTCAGCAAAAGAAGGAAGAAAGTATCTAAGAACATTTGATCTACCTTAAATACAATTCTTTAAAATGCTGTTTACAGAGACACAGGAGATTTGATTATTCTTGACTGCCAGAATCTATAACATCCAGATTGATGCTGATTAGCCTCAACATCCCCTTCCCTGCAGAAGATCATATTGTTTAAAAAATGTGAAGGTTTTTAAGTATGGCACAGCATTTAGCAATTATCTCAGTACTTACCTAAAAGTACCCCTCTCCACATCCTGTCCACTTAGTCGGACATGGATCCCTTCTTTCAGAAAAGAGCCAAAAGCCATGTATTCTGCTAAGGCCCAGTCAACAACCCTGTTCTTGGTCATTTCCAGGCGGGCTCTCAAAATCCGAGAGAGTCCTACATTGGAATAAACATCAGAAATCGATGGACCTCCTTCAGAGATATTTCATATTCACATTACATTCACCATTCTCCTTCCCCACTGGCTAAGTTAAACACCGATCTTTTTAGGATCTACAAATTGTTCTTCTAGAATTGAACCGCTAGCAAAGCAAAATAATTTGTTTCCCAGACAAAGGGTTGCATAATGTTCATACCTTGTTTTAGAGGAAGAAAATAAGATTGGCTGTGTCAGAAACTACTGAGGACAATTAAAAAGACTCATGGTGAAATACTTCTTAAAGATCTATTTTAACATCTCTAACACCAAGTATTGTTTTATAAGAGACTAAAACCATCAGCTATCGGGTTCGTGATTTTTTTCTTCTTTCTCCCTCTCTCTCGTTTTTTCTTGGCATTTGTCTTATTGGACTTCTGGACATGTTACAAAGAGAAACAGGCCAGATTAATCAATACTATGAATATCATATAAATAGGAAATTGTAGCAGCTGCCAACAGATTTTCAGTTGGTAACCAAAAGCTGTTTGGTTTTTTTTTTTACAGTAAAGATTTTATAACTCCATAAGCCAAAACACAAGTTGCAACACTGACTTTTAAAGGGAATAAAACTTCAAAGCTGCACATGGGTGCTTCCAGCTTCGGGGCTATAAGCCTAGTGTGTTTAGTGTCACTTGACACCATCTTATTTTCACATATGCACTGATGCTTTTGGCAAGCTGTTCTATTTGATATTTTCCCATACTTCCCTTTGTTACTTTCCCCATTTTTACAAAAAATCACCTTGCTTGCTTTCTACATAAAACTATTCTGTCATCAAGATTATTGCATTTTAAGTAAAAAAAAAATCTTGGAAGTTTTCTTTTTAGAATATACTAAACATTTGATAAAATAATCTTCCAATTGTTTGTTGAAAGACTGCTAGAGATAAAGCTGTTTCTTTCTAGTGGAAGAACGAGGTACTTCAAAGGCGCTCTTCCCCTTCTAATTCTCCCAAAATTTTCTCTTTCATGGCCTTTTAAACTGCATAAAAGAATCTAGCAGACCAAAGTTTGCTTTGAACAATAAATCCACCTTATATACTGGCAAGTGTTACTTAGTGTCAATGGTTAATCAAGTTACTAAAGAGAGACTGTCTTACTTTTTTAATTAGAATGTCTACTAATAGATTTTATTGGCTGACTATAATTTCAAATTTATCAGTGTCACAACAAAGTGCACAAATGTATAGAAGAGTTTTAATGTTCATCTATTAATTGTATCTGCTCAACAAACTTGCAATTGATAACTGGGAATGCCCTATCGCCATTACTTTTAACAGTGTTTAATTGTCCCGGAAACACACAAACACATAGTACATGTACAGGAGACACACTTTATTCCTTGATGGATGACACTGGAGAAGAAAGATTAGCTAGAGATTTTACTCAGAAAAAAAAGCTCTTTCTCCTGATCCTAAGTACATTCCAACATACCAGCAACAAAAGAAAAAAGATCCCTAAACAAAGCGTCTCCATGTTTCCGCATGGAATGAACATGTTATTGCTCCCTGTAGAGCTGCTAGACTTCAACCTGACCAAGTAGTAAAAGAATTAACTCAGAACTTTGACATAGTGCCAGGTGCTCCCCAGTGAGACAGGCACATTTAACTTCTTACTGTAATAGATGCCAAATTCAGAATTGAGTCTCTTCGGACCAAAAGCTAAGACTTTGAGAAAACACTAGATTTATGCAATCATCAAAGCTAAATGGTAAGTTGAGAGGAAAATTGTATCCGAATTTGCCCACAGAGTCCATTCAGCTGTACTAAAACTAGGCTCATAGTGTGTCAGCAACGTTGCCAGGTCTGAAAAGACCAAGCTATATTCCTGAGTGGAAAGTTATCTAACAAGAAGAAAACTCTCTTAAGTGGACCTCAAATTACCAGTGGTTTTAGCATTAAAAAACCCATTAATAGTGCTTCCTGAGATGGGCACCTTATTTCACAGTAAGTCCCACAAACATGCTGCATTTTCCACAAGGACTTGAAGAATGAAAGGAGGTATTAACTTAATGTTTCAAAGAGACTTTTACCTCCCTCAGAGGAAAACCTATTTTAATGAGGTAGGGAACAGAAGTGGCGTGATACTGAAAGAGCATTACGCTGAGAACAAGCAGCAGGACCTTAAATGTCACATTCTCCTTGCCCATGGGGTAGAAGAGTTAAAATAAAAGTCACAGGCATTTTCCTCTTTGGGAAATAGCCCAACAGCAACTCGTGTGCAGAAATATAAAATCTGAGCAAGAAACGTAGCCACTAGGAGAAACAAAGACTCCAGCTGACCTGCATGTATTTTGAAGTCTTTGACTGGCACTGAACTAGCTACGTTGCCAATGTGAGTCAGCAGGTCTTCTGAAATGCCAGTTGGAGGACAAGACATGCTCTTGGGTTCTCCATCCACGTTAAAGAATCCTGGAAGTAAAAGATTTGGTGAGAGGTTCAAGGAGTGATTAAGAGATATCTACATGATTTACAATTTATTTAAAAATTCACAACTCTTCAAAGACATTCCAAGCAGCAGCCTAAACCTAGTTCTTCACCTTTCACTGAGAGAAACAATTATTCTGATTGTCTGCATGACAAGAGAACTTGACCTTACAGGCACAACACGATCTGTTTTGTTTCTGCTTTCACTCCCTGTGAAGTCCAACTATGTGGGCAGAGGCAGCCAATAAAAGGCAATCAATCCCCCCCCCCCAAAAAAAAGAGGAGTATGAGACATACTCCTTCTTCCTGAAGGCACAAGACAGTTATTACAGGAAAAACACTTCTCTGCTGAAGTGAAAAGATGTCATTAGAGGTCTTTTTCAAAGTCACACCTTACTTTGCGTGTTTTTTTTTAAGAAAAGCACCTCTTTCAAGTAGATCTGGCAGAATGTTTTATTTACTATTAACAGGGGCAAACCAAAGGTCACATATTTTATTTTAAAGGAGCAGTCTGATAAAAACCATTGAAGAGTTCTATAACATGAACTTGAAATAAAAGCACAGTAATATTAACACCAGGATAAGTGAAAGGACACTTCTTACCAGGCCAAGGTGAATCGAGCCAGTGCTTGATATGTAGGATCTTGTTATCCTTAGATCTAGTATATGCTTCTTCACATATTCTGTCATACTTTGCAATTTCTTCCTGCAGAACAAAAGCTTTCTTTTTAAAATGGATAAACATAACCCCTTTGTATCTTACAGATGACATCTACCATACAGTATGATAAAAAGTTGCTTAACTCCAGAAGAAAATTTAGTTACAGTTATGCAAACAAACAATTTCATTTTATCTAGGATCAAATTACCTTCTAGAAACATGCTTGCCCACATTAACCTAAATAAATTATTTAGTTTATTGGACAGGTGTTAGAATACTAAGAGCTGAAGTTGCAAGCAGTACTCTAGAATGAGACAGAACTGAAGTACCAAATATAGTTTACAGTCATACTTCTAAGATCAGCACTATCCAGCTCTCATACTTCACTATACAGAAGCCACTAAAGACTAGAAAAGAACTTCTAAGAAAACTAGTCTGGCTAAGAGAGTTTAGCTAAGAATCCACTGGCTACACCTATCAACGGCAAGAGTTACAAAGCCATATTCCGTAGAGGCAGAATCCCTCTACAATATCTATGTTTCAATCCAAAACCATACCCAAGTTACCGAGCTAGCTGATCTTTAAAGTAGTTAACAGCAATGTTGAGCTCAGTCTGTACAGCAAAATATCCATCCAGGATCCTGGATCCAGTCACCAAAGCCCATGCCACTACTGGCACACTCTTACGACGATTCAGGATAGCTAGTTCTGCATGAGCTGTGATCATTCCTGCAGATAACAGAATGCACCTACATGAACAGCTTTTTTGTTGATCTGCAATACTGTGTCACTACATAGCTAGCCGCACCTTCTCAGAAGGTCCTTTGTTGCATCTGCACCCTACACATTCCCTTTTAAAAAGATTAAGTTAAAGATCTAAGCAGCTTAATACAAGCACCAGATTCTACACTTCATCCTTCCGGAATATTTCAAGTGATCTCTGAACTTAGTTGAATCACTGCAAGAAAATAAAAAGGTTAAATTGATTTTATTGCATTACTGCTGGATACAAGCCTGCCAAGGTTATCAATATGAAGCTACGCAGTTACACCTACAAGCATTCAAATACTGCCTTACTGCTGAATCAAGATTCTAGAGATGAAGAAGAGCAGCTGACAAATGCCTCCATCTCCAACATTCACATCTGATCACCTTTTACAAATCTCAGAACTGAAGCATTTTTTCTGTGCATGATGCCTTAATTACTTCACAGTACTTTCAGTCCTTTTGTTACAATGATACTATCTATTTTACATTAAAATCCAAACCAAATTGAATCGGAAAGTGTCAAAGGGTGAAGACTCATCAGAGTAATGAAAGGAAGGTTTTTAAGTAGACAGCATACAGTGACAGTTGTGTCTTCCTACTGACAGCTTCTTAAGTTCCCTTCAACTCTGTTGTCACGTACCTCAAACTCCTGCAGTGTTACAGTCCCATCTGCAATCAGTTTGTCAGCATACTTCTTTAGCACTGGCACCTGCTTATGAATCTGCTTGTACATTAGAGGCTGGGTGAACATTGGTTCATCCATTTCATTGTGCCCTCTCCTACGGTAACAAACCTACAAAGGGGAAGATTGTTTCTGTTGGTAAGGAAAAATGTACAATGAAATCCTTCAATCTCAGAGGTTTACAGAGATTTTAGGAGGTTTATGATATAAAAACATTTATGGATTTTTGTGGGGCTGTTCATTGTTAGTTTTTTTTAAATGAAGAAACTAAAGGCCATTCAAAACAAAATATGTTTCTTGACTGGGTCTTCTAAGCCACAAAAAATAAGAGAGTACTATATAACACAAGGAATGAAAAGTTAAGAAGACCAAGACTTACCAAGTCAACCACCACATCTTTATTGAATGTGTTTCGCCATTCTGCAGCTACACTGCACACATACATCACTGCTTCAGGGTCATCAGCATTCACATGAAAAATGGGAGCATTGACCACACGAGCAACATCAGTAGGATATGGAGAAGAACGGGCCATACGGGGGTCTGTGGTAAAGCCAATCTAAAAATTCCAGAAACTTCCATGAAAATGTGGGCATCTCCCTCTACTTTGTTTTGAACGCTTGAGGTTTTCATTTAATAGTCATTTACACAGCAGTTGTATCAGCTTTTCATTTTGGCTAGCTAGCTTCTTTTTGCTCCATTAAAGACAAAAAACCCCCAAACCTAATCCAATTAGGTGTTATAAATGGAATTAAATAAATGTAGGTGATAAAATATTATCCACTCAAAGTTGCTAGATACTATGATCGCTTTCAGGAACACCCTAACCGTTCTAATAAATGGAGAGGACAATGCACCCAGCTAATAACAAGAATAAAACAAAATACACTAGCAACTATTCAGCAGACAAGTTTTTGGAAAATGCTCTACTCGTTACCTGGTTGTTGACCACAACATGAATAGTGCCATTCGTGGTGTAGGATGGGAGGTCACTAAGATGAAACGTCTCGTAAACCACTCCTTGTCCTGCAAAGGCAGCATCCCCATGTAATAATATGGACATAACCTAAGAGGGAGGATTATACACACACATCCACACATATATTAGAAAGCAAAACTGCAACTTAAGCTTCTCAGCAGGATTTCTTTGCTCCATATTTCTGTAGTGCTTATAAAACAGAACTGTATTTTTATAATAAACCATAGACTTGTCAGCATTCTGCTGCCTTTGCTCAGTTTGCAAATGAAAAAGTTTTAAGCCTACTTCCTGAAGTTACTGTTGAGGTACCCTGTCAAAAACCTTACCTAGTTCAACAGGTGACATATCCCTTTTGTGAAGGAGGAAGAGAGGAAGATTCTGTGATACAAAAGTACTGGTAAACTACTTTTATTAAAAATAATATGAAAAACTACTGGTAAGAGTTACTATATTAAAAAAAATCTTTACCTTTTTCCCTGCCGTATCTCCTCGATAAAACTGTTCGGCTTTTGTCTTCCCTTGCACAACAGGATCAACTGCTTCCAAGTGAGAAGGGTTAGCCATCAGCGACAGAGTGATTTTCTTGTTTGTTGCTCGGTTGATCCTCTCATGGTACATTCCCAGATGATATTTTACATCCCCAGATCCCTAACATGCAAGATGTAGTCACAATTCAGGAATGGCATTCATAGCAGCTACAGCCGATTGACTAAGCCTAAAATTTGTGCTTCAGTCTGAAAAATGCATCTAGCTAACTATACATCAGTATGTACTATGGGTTTGACACCATAATTTCAAACTAGAGCACTGTTCCTATTTTTTCATCTTAGTGTCACTATCCAATATTGGATAAATATTTACAAAATACTGATATTTATTTCATTTATGTAAAACAAAGAAAAATGTTTAGAGATTATGAACTCAGTCAAATGACCTGGAACTTACTTATCTACAGACATTCCTATGACACCTTCTGCATGTTAGAGGTACAGTATAGTCTTCAAATTTGTTAAGAAATTTCACCAAATCATATTCCTCAAACTAGAAAAGAAGACAATGCATTTCAGCAGCTATTTTCATAATAACCATGACCAAAATGACTAAAAACTACCTCGAATGTTGACCTCTCTATATAGTAGTTTTGAAGAAGCATCTTACCTCATCAGCTGCTTCAAGTTTGGGATCAAACTGACAGAAGATCTGCTCCAGCTCTTTTCGGATTACGTTAGCCAATACATTCAGCCTACCTCTGAGAAAATTCCAAACATGGTTATGTCTCAAAAATGTTAATAACATAGTTAACAGCATAAAACTTATAAAATCAGCAAGTCATCTCTGTCAGAAACTTGCAAGTAAGAAGTTCACTTCAAACTTCTGAACCTGAAACCTTTCATTCTACCCTGCTCCTCCCATTGCAAAGTTCCTCCAGTGCATTCGCACAGAGATTTTATAGCACCTAGCTATCCAAGTATGAGCAATGAATTTTGTAGCTATCTAGCAGTTTTAACACGATGACATTAATAATTAAGGCAGACTGCAAAAGTAAGTTTGATACTACCTTGCCAAGCTTTCTCAGTTCTAAACTCTATGCAATAGGATAGATACCATGGCTGTCACATTTGCTTGCAGCTTCAAAGTACACTGAAGAGAGTTTCACTAGCATTTATCTGTGAAGCCTGTAGCCTCTCACCGACAGGTACTTGTTACAGTTCTGTGATACCATTACTCGCTATGACTGACTCTTGCTACCCTAGCTTCTGCAATATCAACTTTGTTAATAAAATTCTAGAACACAAAACTTGTCTTAAGACAATAAAAGCCCATTTGTTGGGGGCTTTCCATTGACATTACCTATGAGGCATCCCCATTATAACATATTCAATTCCCATTTCGCTGGATTTATCAATGATGGTCTTAAGTGCAGGAATCATTACTTCACATCCTTCCAAACCAAATCTCTTTTCAGAGGACCACTTGCGAGCAAGGAAGTCTTCAAATCTTTGCCAAAAAGAAACAAAAAAAACCAAGAGGGAGTTTTCGTATTAAGATAATGCAGAAAATATAAAAAATACTTACTGACAAACGTTTTTTAGCAAATAAAGTTACATTACACTGTTTTAAAATATCTGTGAAAACATGTTTTTAAGCCTCTGGAAGTGAGTCACATGTTGGGAGGGAGATGTAGGAGACAATTAAGTCTTTCTCCTCCATCTGAGAAGTATTTACCAGGACTTTGAAACAATTCAGACAGGAAGAAGAGTCTCCACCTCAGACAAAATTCACTTCCCAAGTTAAACTCTGCTCCTTCCCATGTATACAAAATGTATACTGACCACTGGGAAGGCAGAGGAACAGCAAAGAAGTCTCTTCTATGGATTGAAGAAGACATAACAGAGAACCTGTATTTTCTGGAAGTAACAATTAAAAACTTGGAGAAACACAGTTGAAAGCACGCCTATTTCATAGGTCCTACTCAATGGCAAGGCTCCTTAGACTGCGTGATGTAACAGCTGGTAATGTGCCAAGAACTAGGACACTGGTATCTTTGCCTCAGCTGCAGCAGAAAAAAGATGTCAATCCTTGACAACTCTATGTTCTTTCATTCTTTAATGCATTTGGGCCAGAGGCAATGTGAGTGGCTAAAAAGTACCTTTTAACAAACGCTGAAAGGATTACATGTTGTAAAGCTTGGAGATACAAAAGGCAAAGAAAATACATCTTCATGAAAACAACTGTATTGGTTACATCATCTGTGCAATGCCTTGACTCATAACATTGCCATAATCCATTAATACTCCAGCTTATTCCTCACTTAGAATGCTGATATTTACCTGTTTAGGTTGAAATCCTAAAAGCAGTGAAATGAAGAATTGCTAAAAGACTCCTTATCTCACCCACCAACACCCTTACAATTCAGGCATCTAAGCAACAAGCCAGGCCCTCAGCTGAGCTATGCTTCCTCGGGGAAGTTTGCAGGGCTATGGCAGTTTATATAACCTGAAAGCAGGGTCCCATGTGAACAGCAAGTCCTACAGGGCAAATCCAAGTGGTGGCTGTACACACTATTTTGCTCCTCTTTGCAGCTGCACGTTAAGCCAGTACTGATCAAGCCGAAAGTTCATTATTTGAGGCAAACTGCCACTAAGTGTGCAGAACTACAGTATTTCACAGTCACATCTTTCAAGTCCCCCATAAGCCACTGTGCGTTCATGAGGGCTGGCAGCTCATCCGCTGTCACTGCATGTGTTCAGTACCCAACAAGGAGTAAGTCTTGTGAAAGATGGTTACTCTCAGAAGGGATAATCTAGAAATGCTTGACCCTGGACAGCTTAAGAAGTTGCCCAGATCAGACTACGCAATCAGGGTCTAACATGTTTACTAATGCATACACAACGTAGCTCAAAAGATACACAATGAGTATTTTACAGGAGGAAGAATGAAAAAAAATGACTCTTTGTTCAATAATCTATCAGTGAACACCACAAAGGATGAGAAATCCTACTTTAAAAATAATTTTCGAGTACCTGAAGTATGCTGTACTTGGAATGAACACTTTTGAAAACAGTATTCTTGAGCAAAATCATGACTATCTGCTTTACAAAGCCACAAATCTCAAGAGCACAACCAGTTTTCCATAAAACCAGATTTTTTTCTTGATCATCTTCAGACAAAAAAAGCACACTAGAGACAGCTGAATAGAAATACATGTAAAACTTTTTTTTTCCATTTTCAGCAGACAATTAATTTGGGAGAAGGTGAACATTCGGCTCCTTCATGCTACTAGAAACCCTGGATCTTTCCACAGCTCAGACAGACAGGAATAAATGCACAAATTCTTGTCTCAAGATAAATGGAGATGGCTCATACTGAGGGCTTGTTAAACAAACTTTCTCAAGTGCAATATTCATTTGACCATTAAATGATTTTTTTATTTCTGTTTAAATGAAACTTTTAACCAGACAAACAATCTTGCTATAATATTGGCAAACAAAATCTGGCAAAAATATCTTCCAACACCTCCAACAAGCACTTCATTTTTAAGTCTTTGAACATAGAAGCTTAATAAAAAAATATGTCTTTATAAATCTCTAACTCTTTGTTTATCCAAGGATATGCAAACTGTTTCAGATTGTAAGAACTGTAATAAATCTTGTGCCTGAGAAGACAGTCTTGTCCTAGGGGTGAGAGGGTAATTCAGTCTCTGGGATCACAGTATTTCCATACAGATAGCCACAAGAGGAGCAATCAATAAGCTGTTTCCAAATGTGCTTTCATATATTGCAGAGACCAAAAATACTGCTGCCAGGCCATGCAACAGTACAGCACATCTTGGCATACCTCAGAAGGAAAAGGGCAAATACAGGACTTGAAATCATACTATGCCTCTCAAATCCAGTCCCACCTTGGCACAGCTTTCCAAAGAGACTGTTAGCATCCCAGCGAGTCAAACAATGCTCATGCCAACATTTCACCCATCTAAAAATTCTCCATGAGTTGACTATTAGGACGGCTTCCTTTGATCATATGCTACTAGAAAGATGCACAGTAGCTAGAATATAGCAGAATATCAGTATCTAATGTTGTTCTGAAACAGGTTATGACTATTTAACACAGATGCATATTACTAGTCTGTTGAAGTAATTTTTCCCAGTTTATCTCCACAAGCCAATGAAAAGATTGCCAGATATGCCGCTAAAGGTTGCACAAGTGTTACAGAACACAACTTGCCTTTCAAGAAAACAGAATGTTAAAAGTCACTACACAGACCCTGACATATCTCACAGCACACACTTTCATATTGCTACCAGGTTAACTACACCCACGTGCACTCCAGATTTCACTTGGACTCTTCACCTCCAGCTCAGCAGTTTACAGACCGCACCAGCTTACACTTGGCAGTCACAGAGCAGTTTCCCAGCACCACCCCAGCATACCTCATTGAGCGCACCAGCCTTGCCAACAAAGTCCTTTTTTCCTCATTAGTAAACTTCATAACTCCTGGAGTCTCAAACTTCTGCCGGATCCACTGGCACTGCTCCACATCATTGATGAACATAAACTCCAAGCCAATGTGTTGGCAGTAGGTATTCTAGGACATGAAAACACCAACATGGAAGCTTTAGGAGTTAGTGCACCATGAAGAAAATATATTTTTTAAAATGTATTTTCTATATATATTATTCTGTTGAAAGCTATCTTGTCTTCTTCCTCTTCCACTATATCTTCCCCACAGTAATCCTGTAAGTGATTAAGTTATTTTACTGAATCTAGTTTTGTGCCAGAAAGCTTTCTCCACAAAGTAACATTTCAAAATTTTGAATCTGGAAGATTCTCATTTGGTAATGCATTCAAAGTAGGCCAATAAACCTGCCTTAAACTGAATGGCATATTTCACCTAACTCACTATTGTTCTTACAAGCATGATAGTCTTTTCTTTAGGTGCACCCGCAAAGATTTCAAGTCATTTATCAAAATTTACCCTGTCTTTTTAAAATGTCACCTGAAATCAAGCAATAAAGACAATAAGACAACAGCTATGAAGCCTCATGCAAATTATAACTGTCAAGTCTCAGAAGGATGGAAATCTGGAAATCCAAGCAGCTGAGAGCAGAGAAAGGACAGGCAAAAATGCAAAGACACTTCAGAAATTTTATCTCCTTGTTGCAATTTTATTTTTCTTTTTCTTACCTTAAAAAGAATATTTCACCAGAAAAATGTGTCCAAAATACAACAGAAGAAAGACGTATGGTGAATTTGATTTGCGACAAAACCACTCTGAACACATACTATGTGCTCTCTATTGCCGTTACTGATTTTGTCCATTTATTCACACATTACAATTTTAAAGATTATCACTTGAAAATTGCTGCACAGACATGCTAGAAGGGCAAAAACCAAAATAGCAAATATAGAGCTCAAATGCACAACAGAGCTGTTGTGGCTTAACAACTTACCATGCTTCAGCTAAGCCAATGTAATAGTCAAATGTGCAAGTCAACACATTCTGTCACACTTGCAACAGGTCAAAGCCATGAACTCTTGTATGCTCAGTAATTATTTTATTTTTACATTCTTGTAACTCAGTTCCATATTTCATCCTTTAAAATATTTCCTCACCCCTAGCCCTTTTTACTCCAATGGATTTCATTACCATGCAACAGAAGTCTCTACAACTTCAGTACTCCAAAATCCTGGGAAAAGCACAATCAGGAATATCCAATACTTACTAACTCAGTAGTTGACAAATTCATTACCATTCCTACTTGCTGTTTTGTTACTTGGAATTCTCCTCTAATTATATTTATTCGTTTAAATTATTTTTGCTTTAAATTATTTTAGCTTTGATGACTTCACATGGCATAACCATATCACCTGTCAGATAATGAAACTCTAGAAAAAAGGACTGGGGATGGAAAACAAGGACCATCACTATCTACAAGCTACAGCTGGGCTTTCATGAATTTGGTACCCAACCATCATATTTTTACTCAGGTAAAAGTCTCACTAAAGCTAGGGCTCTGAGAGCAACCTCTGCACGTCCTGAGTACTGTATGCAAAGGTGTTTTAACCATGGTAGGACGCTTAAAAGACAAGGCTCTACTCCTTTTAAACAACATCAGCTCTTTACAGAACTAGGGCCTGAATTAGTATCCTACTATATTCACCCCTCTCATACTCATCCTTAACCTATGTATTTCAGATATCCGGGCAATGAAACTAATGGTGCTGCCACCTCTAGAAACAGCACAAGGGTTGTTTTTAATGTCATTTGAATTCTTTATATGCTCTATTAATAATTGACAAATGATAAGTTTTTTGTGACTGACAATTGGAAAAAGCTCACTTCTGTTTGGACAAAAACAATCACAAATCAAAAAACATCCCACTGACCTCCAGCCGTTTGATGATCTCTCGTAAAGAAAGACTGTTCTCATTTCCTCCTATGAAGGTGGTTGTAGGCAGCTGAAAGACTTTGTCCAAATCCGATTCATGCAAACCATAAAACCCTACAACAGGTACATTATCAATTTGTGAAGCAGGGCAGAAGACAAAAAGGAAACCACCACTGTTTTTTAAACCACCACAAATTAATTTTAATAAAGCAATATCAAGAAAGAATGGACCAGATTAAAAATTGAAAGTGTGAATATTTTGGAGGCATCCTTTAGTACAATGCTTTTTAGTCTGGATTTTAAAAAGAAATGTTTTAATTAAATAGTTATTGTTTGATTAGAAGCACCAAACCATTCTTTCTTAAATGCTCAAATAGAACAACTGAAATTAAAATCGCCCAAACCTTTTTAGAGTTTAACATATATGCCATCAATTCTCCTATATCTTGCACTTTGCTGTTTAGTAAAATAACTAACTGTAATGATTGGGATTTCTTCTTTGGTCTACCATGAGCAAACACAAAAAGAACCACTCTTCACAGACAGAACCAGTTGGTTGGAATTATACTAGATTAATTTAAACATTAATAGACAGACTAAGAGCAAATACAGAACATGTTCAATGTAATGCTGTGCAAACACTCCAGTAGAAGTTCCAAGGTATCTCTGCTCACCACCTTTCCCTTTATAGGGAAGTTAGTTTGAAATAGCCATGTAATAACCTGTACAGCTCTATTTCCCAATCAGTCACCTCTTACAGAACAGGCAGATGTACACACACACTCACTAACTAAAACAAAGGCTTGTTTAAGTATATCGTCCCATCTTCATTTAGACATATCTCAACTTGTTCTGACTGAGAATACGGTTTAAGAAAATATTTAACTTAACTATTATGCAGTTTCAAAAGCCAAAATACACAACAGGCAAGACTGAAAAACTGGTATCAATGCAAGTTAAAGGCTTTGCATGATAAAGTTTAATCTAGACCTGTTAAATGAAGAAAGGAAAAACAGCTTCTTACAGTTGTAAGAAGCAATGTGTAAAACTTAGAATACACATTACATACAGTTATAGAAACTTATATACACATAAAAATTACATATGTGTATGTGCTCATGTAAAAATATTTTAAAAACTAAAAATAGCTCCTCTACTTTTAATTTTGAACTCTTTATCTTGTTTCCGGATAAGCTGCAGGCATCCACTTTAACATTGGTATGACAGCCTGCACATAACTCTTAAATCAATATAGAATAGTGCTCCACATCTCCCGTTAAATGAATTTTCTGAAGATGAAAGTGCAGAAGCAATTTAAAGATGAAATAATAACAGAAATTAGCATTTAGAGTCGAAGTCAGGCCATAGGACTGCATTGCCAGCACTTTTACTATAGAGCACTGTCAGTAATAGCAAACTTTCTTTTTAAAAATTAATATATTTTAAAATATTAATTTTGTTTTTAATAATAGTTTTAATAATATATTGAAATGTCAAATCTTGAGTGACCAAAAAAAAGTGTTTGTGTACCACTATTTCTCCTTTTTGGTACCGTAACAGGTTTTCCCAGCACCAAATTAATTCTGGTTTTCTATAATGCTAAAAAAACCAAACCAAACAAACAAAAAAGGAGAAAAAAAGGAGGAGGGGGTAGGAACACAGGGAATGACAGGGAGTTTAGCATAATTTGAAACAAAGCTGTTTTTTTTTTTTTCCTCTCCTTTGCTGACTTTCTCTCAGACTTCACAGGCTCTTCATGTTATTTCATGCAAAAACCAGAACACACACAGGTGTGATTTGGGCACATGCAAAACATCTGTGCTTTGTACTGCAGCCCTGCATATTTACTGAAGCATCACCTCATGTTTAAGGAGATATAAACTTACTGAAATCTAAGAGCTCCTGAAAGCAATTCTATAACTTGAATCATGCAGTAGGTACACCTGTAACTACCTGCATTTTAGAAGCAACTCCCAGAAGAAACTTCCTACCAGAAGGTTTCTCAAAAAAAGAAACCAGAAGATGGGACAAAGAAAATGCACAGAAAAATCAAACACTAAAATACTTTCTGTACTACCAGAGACCTTCCATAAGTTTCCTC
The DNA here is from genome assembly GCF_028858705.1 of Grus americana. NCBI lineage: Eukaryota > Metazoa > Chordata > Aves > Gruiformes > Gruidae > Grus > Grus americana. The sequence continues at coordinate 30,916,097 of NC_072858.1, forward strand.
CCTGGAACATTCAAGGATAGGCAGCATTTCAGCTCCTTCTCTTTTTTGCTGTGCCAAGACTAGGTTAGAAATTTTGTTTCCCATCGCAAGCGGAAGTATCACCTCAGTTACACTCCCAGACACATCCCCCATCTCATTCAGAGGTCTAGCATATTTTTCCCATGCTCATGAGAACTTCAGTACGATGCCTTCTGACCAGTCACAACACTCTGTGCTAAACTGTCTGTAGAGTTTAAAGAAATACGTACTGATGTGCTAGCAATCACCCATGCTCCAAACAAATTATATTTACTCAGCAAATGCCTAATGTATTCTCTAGTAGGTACTTTCCTGTAATTAAAGCTGACAAACTTCAAAGAGAACCCCTGATTTGTGTAAGTGCCTCTCTATTTACAGCCTTAAGCACTCCACTGCCTTTATATGATCAAGGGTCAGAACTGCTTCTTTTCCTACCATCAGAAATAGAAAACCCAGCAGCAAAGAGGCAGCAGAAGTACTTACAGTAAGATTAAGCAGAATGTGTTTTATCTACTACTTGCACTATATATTTTACGTCCCGTCCAAAAAGCTTCCCTACATATCAAAGAAAAATTGATTCAGTGTCTTTATCAAGTAGAAAACCACCCTTTAAACATACCAGGTAGATTGAAGAGTAGAGAAAAAAAAAATCAATCAGATGTTTTTTTATTTAAGGAGAGAGGAGCAAAGAAATTGATCAGTGCAATTTCTCAAAGACATGCCCTCTTAGCAACCAGAACAACCTCTGCTAAAGCAAGCCCTAGTGTATTACACTCTTCCAGCAGTAAACTAAAACAATCACCATTGGATTATGTACACAAGAATTCTACACTTTCCATGCTTTCTTCTGATAACTTCAAACAGACTTCTTCAAGTTGTACAGAACAAATAAGTATCAGAGGCTAGAATCCAAATGTGGTATGAAATTTACCCTAAGTTCCTCTATCTAGCATTTTGTTTATTGTTCTTTTCCTATTGACTAGCCTTCAGATGTCCCCGGGCAAAACAAGTATCAAGCATAATAGTATAAAAGTAATTTAGATTACCAGAATCTTGGCCTAATGTATTGATTGCTATTAATTTCTGGTGTGGTTCAAAACCATAAGATGTGAGGGTTTTATAAAGTGTTTATAATCATCATCAGAAGATGAATTCACAGGAATCTCACCTGTGATCTCAAAGTAGAAATTCCATTGTCCTCAGATTTGAGCCTTCTTACAGATGCTCAAAGAAACTATTTCATGATACCAGCAAGCAGAAAGGGTAGAAGGTTCCCTGAAATGTCTTATTAAAGCACCTCAGCCCAATGAGACAGAGAGAGACAAATAACCATCACAAATAACAAGACATACAGTGTACGCACCAAGTTTATCGATTGTAGTGATTAAGTCAGATGGAACAAATGAATCCAAGTCTGCATCCAGAATTCCAAGGGGATCCAGCTGAGCTACATGATGGCCACGGATCTGAAAAAGGAGGAAAGTGAGAGAAAAATGAAATCACACTAACAAAAGTCAGACGAAGAGAAAAAGTCACTGATATTTCTCCATAGCACGTATATCAGCCATGAAGTCAGATAAGCAAACACCACTAATGTCACAAGAGGGTCATATTTCCCAAGTTTTCCCGTAAGAAGAAGAAATAAGCATTATATCTCTGGATACGTATACTACCTCTATTAAAAAATGCTGAATACACATTAGAACAAAACCTTTATTTTGTCTGACATACAATTTAAACAGGAATTACACTGAAATCTATGTAAAAAAACCCACCAAACCTACTAAAGATTGTACTCTAAATCTCTGTGAAAAATTAAGAAACTATGACTAGTCTATAGATCCTACCATTTGTTAATTCAGTCATTTTGTATTTTTGCCTGAATCCTCCTTTCTGTACCTGCTGAATACTAAAATACAGCACTGCTGACCTAAAACATAGATTGGTGCTGAAGAAGTTTAAATTGGAAGTGAAGGGATCACTCTTCATGAGCTCTGCTCCACATCAGGTAACATTTATTTTCATTCATGAAATTTTGGGAATTTCATCTAGATAAAATTAACATTCAAGACAAAGAACACAAATTCAATGGGGAATTTAGGCAGCTTTCAGTTATCAAAATGACCGGTGTTAACGCATATGTTGCTATAAACTAGTGCCTTATATTAACATACAACATTGTTACAGAAGAAATAACTAATTGATTCAACAGAGCCATAAATAAAAAACATTTTTAATATAATGTCTCTTGTGTGTGATTCTCATATACAAATTAGCTCATTAAAAGCTTTTTATAGATGAATATATGTATATTTTCTCCTTAATATTTTTCTTTTTAAGGACAAATTCAGATCACTTGGGTAGAACTTCATTCACTCTACTAGTACCCTAATTGTCTCTGAAAACAAAAATATTAGTAAACTGCAGTATTAATAATTAATCACATCACACAGTAACAGAGTATGGTTCATCAAGAAGTGACTTGTAAAAACACTATTCAAATGTTTTATGCTTGCAGGAGAGTTCATAACAATATCCTTTCCACTCATAAGCAAACAGAAATACGGCATCTTTTTTAGAACCACCAGCCCTGTAAATTCAGCCTGGCCTCTGAGATTCTTTGCATCTTATGAATCACCAGTAATAAAACTCTGACATGATGCCCACAGCAACATCTGTGCCACCTCATTGTTTACAGTGGCACAAAGTCTACCTGACTGGAACTAAGCAAATGATTCTGTCTCAAGCATCATCAACAGGAAAGAATTCACCTCCCTAAGCTACATCTGCTCTGCAGTATTAGTAGGAAGAGGATTAGCAAGAACGCCAAAACCCAGAAAAGCAAATGAGTAAAGCACTGTGCTATATTACACTCCAGGAGCAGTTTGGTCTTTAACTAAAAGACAGTATTTTCGTCAATATACAGTTATTTTTAATACCTTCCACTTCTTTCACTGGATACAGAAAATAGTAACAACCGCAAAAATCAGAGATCAACCTTGTGAAAATACATGCATGGAAAATTTTCATCAATTGCCATAAATTTGACTAAATGAAAGTACAGACTACCTGAAACTAGACTTTAAAATCATATTTTCTAGACACAGATGCAAAAAAAATCTACATGATAAAAGAAGACTCAAGAAATTAATTTATCTAGACTCATCTTTTGTTAAGCACAGACATTTCACTGGAAATCCTTCTATCAGTGTGTCCAGTGCCCTGCATTAGAAAAAGCAATAGATTAACTGCTTTTTCAGAAGACCAGCTCAGACCACAAAGCAGTTTACCACAAAAACCATAAAATACTGACAGGTTTGAGAAATGAAAATTCTGTATCCTTCTCCATTTCATTTCATTATCAGGCAAAGGAAGGTCACAAATTGATCGTATCCCTTCAACACTGAATTTAGAGGGTATTAAATACCTTTTGAAAACACAATTGCCTTAGGTAATCCTCTTTCATTGTTTGTCACAGCCATAAGGGTGCCTGCCATTTATACAGACATTTATGTTCCATCACTTGAGTCGGACAGCACGCTTTTAAATACAAGAAACAAAATGGCAATCCCTGAACTATTTTCAAGTAAATGGTGTCAAAGCAGCCTAGCGTTCTCCAATTTTCTGTAATTCTTCAACAAATTTTTACTGCAAGCAAAAGTGAATGGGCTGAAGTGGTTGTTTTCTACATAACTATTTCTAAGCAAATATTCTTTATATTCACAAACCTTTCTACTCTTTTACAACACGTCTTCAACAGCTGGATTAACATGGTTCATATCTGAATCAATGGTGACAATGCAAAGTGTACAGAAAAAAGTTTTTTTAAAGAAGTTCCTCTCTTTCTCTGATGATAGCAAACAGGAGTTAAAATTCTTAGTGCAGGGCAGAACAGATCTGCTCAAGTCAAGCTGGAGAAAACTTCTCGGGAAGTTACATACTTATTTAAAAACAACAACAACAATCCTCCCCCGAAAAAAACCCCACAAAAACCCTAATTTAAAAATCAAACTGGAATATTTTGCTCAACAGAGATCTACATGTTTAGCGGGGTTTTTTTGTTTCACACTGGTTTTAAGCCTTTTATTGAAATTAAGATATCAAACACAATTCTAAATAAAAATGTTTAAACTTGTTTTACATTTAGAAAACATCTAACCAAAACTACTCTGCTATTTCCAAAAACCTTCTCCTTTTAGAGGAAAAAAGGAAATTAAGTCTTAATTTCTTAATTTAATAACAGGGTCAAAAAAAAAATCTGTGTGTGACAAAAAGTCAACTCTGATGAACACCTCTCTAAAATTAATCAAAGCTGACTCAAACTCAGCACCATCAGCCCCACAAAATTCAACTTCTGGTTAATTCATTATTTCTCCTCTCTCTTTTTACCTATAATCCTGCTCAAATCAGGAATCTCAAAAGTCACACTAAATGTATGAGAAGACAAGCACATTTCCTCCTTTCTTAAAGGAAGGTAGTAATTAAGAACTGTAATACAAACTTCCCCAGAGGTGAAGACAGACTGGGATCATGGAAGTTTGCTGTTGAAGAGAGTTCTTATTTCACTGCACACATCATGAGATTCATTAGTACCAGTACATCCAGGACAACTACCTTCATATGAAGCAAAACTATTTCAGATAACTTAGTTTTCTAATTTGGTCAAGTAACTTACTGAATCAGAGACACACACACAAAAAAAGTCTTAATAGTCAAGTGAGCCAAAAGAATAGTAAAGGCTAAGCTTTCACATGTTTGACTCCTGGTAAATGGGCAAAAACCCAATAGATTAATGTTCCCTTTCACAAACTCCTATGTCCATAAAGAGCTTCCAGATCAAGTCAGATGACCAGCATCAGGGCTGTGGGTAATGTGAATCCAGAGTTTGCTAAGCCAGAAGAGCATCCCAGTCTGAATCTAGGACCTCAGTGTTCAGATACTGTGCAGGGAAGAAAAGACTGTCCAGTTCAAGACATTTTGGATCAGAAGCAAGACAATAGGCAAGAGTTAAGACCGGAAGACAAACAAGAACATAAAAAGGAAGAAAAAGGTTGTTTGCAGAGGAGAGGCCCTCCCACACCTACCCCAAAGTACACTTACTTGATATGCTCTTATCAAAGACTGCACAGCAAGGTGATCTTCAACAAGCTTTTCAGCTTTACCTGGTGTCTGGGCCAAGCCATGGCTCTGAAGAAATGATGCCTTTCTTTCCAACTGATCTGGTAGATGGGGATCATATGCTTGGCCAGCATTAGCGTTTCGGAAAAACAAATCCCAGGACTGGACATGTGTACAGAGAAGGAAAGAAGGAGGAAAATTTATTACCTCAAACAAAAGTCTCAACCAAAAGCGTCTCCTTCAAGCTGCAAATGGTACCTCACTACATTACAGTATTAAGTACCAGTAATAGCCAGCAAAAAGAGAGCACTGATATGTCCACATCTCAGTAGCAACAGTGTGTTTCATTTACACAGAGCCCTTTTCATCTTACAGCCCTTTCCTCTGTAAGAAGAAATTCTTACACTGAGCTTCTTCAGTGGAAAACTCTCCACCACATATGAGTGCAAAGCATCTTCGTACATTATTCATTCACACAGCTCATTTTAACTGTGTTTATTCAGGCAACCAGTAATGGGTATGGTATTATGCTGCTGGTAAAGAGTATCAAGCCTATAAAACTGAAAACCTTAATAAATGAAATTAATCCATTCCTTTAATGATACTTAAAGAATTTATGATACTTCAAGGCACTCACTGAATATGCTTAATCAGGATCAGTCCTTACGGGCCTTTCTTGAAGAAACTGTTTAAAAGCAATTACAGCTTTTCTGACTGAGGCTTTTGGTCTAAGATCCTTTCCTCACTAGCTTAGGCTACCTTGCTATGAAAGAAATTATGGACCTGGTTTCAGGTGCAAGTCATAACTTTAGAGGAGTACATATTTCAGAAACTTAATCACAATGAACAAAAGATCTTTTTATTTCCATCTGCGCTTTTACATAAGCCACTTTCTCCACATATGCCCAAATCTGTTTTTTCTGAACTGTTTCCATTCTGATGAGGTGGTCACTGTCCCCGGTTAGAATGGTATCAGATATATGGATGCCAACAGACAGCAGCAGAATGGGATAAAACGTCTGAGATGCTTATACCCAACAAAGAAGAAAGCCTGCACTAGCAGGGGACTAATCAATACTTGTGCTTAGCTTACAGTTTCCATCAAAGGTAATGAAAGGTCCTCCTCCCTTCTCTCATTTATGCCCATTTCCTATATTCTTCTTACCTTGACACCTTGCTAGCTGCACTGAGAGTAGAAGTCTGAATCTATACAACATCCTATACATGATCTACAGGAGTCTATTAGCATAACTGCATTTCCTCTGATATTGTCTCTATACACCTTCTTACTCTGTATTAAGAACAGCGTTGTTATTCCATGCCTATAGCACACCTACTCTGAGAGTCTGCAGATCCCAGACAGTGAAAAAACAGATACAATCCCTTTGTGTTACAACTAAGGCTACTTAGACTGGAGAAATTATTTTGGCAATACACAGTTATTAACTTTCACTAAATTAGGAAATTCCAAACACACATTTGGATCCATGACATATCTGACATTTGGTATTCATTCAAAGTTTTAAAAAGAATATGCTTTGCTTATGTTAAGGCTTCTTCCTCGCTTTTTCCAACACCATGATACGTATACAATGATGATAATATAACTATTCCTTTGTTGAGTCAACAGCTTTTCATTTAGATGTGTTACACAGTCCCACAAACAATTGAATATGTTTTTAGACAAGTGCTCTGCTGAGACAGTTGCTAATAAAATCCAAATAGACTTGCCCAACAAGCTACCTGTTTAAGGAGAATAAGCACAGGACTTCTTTCTTCATGCAAACCCACAAATATAAAGAAATACGTTCAAAATGTTTACATCTGAAGATGCAGCCAGCTGGGACAGAAGCAACCCATACTATTTTTTCCCTATTGCATTTTTGAACTTATTGATTTGTTGGGCAGGCTTGACATTTAATCAGAGGGGAGGGAAAATACATCATTTGGCTACAGAAAATTAGGTTTTTTCTATATACACATCCATCAAAGCCTTTACAAATTTCTATAGTGTCTTTCAAGATTGATACCAGATCATAGTCTTCAAGTCCTGTGTATCAATGTCGGTCTTTGGCAACAGCATTCACCATGTGTCTGAACAGACAGACCAGCTTGGTCTCACAGCAAATCCGCAGGTTATCAATTAAATTACTAAAATTCTTTAAGAAAATGGTAGAGGAGACTTATAAAAGAAAAATACATCTGTAAAAAATAAATTACTAGAGTGATACATGATACATTCCTTTTTTTTTCCCCCCCATCAGCAAATCTATGTTGTAGTTAACCATTATTTTCTCAAATAATATACGATTCAAGTGATTCAGTGGCAATATTCTACTCTCATATAATAAACAGTGTTGCACTTAGAATAACAAGTAACATATTAGTTATCTTGATGGTTTAGGTTTTTTCTAGTGACATCACAATATTTATCAACTGCAGTGAGGACAGTAAAGCCTTAGAAGACACACACTGAGCATCGCTACATCATTTAAATTTTTTTTAAAAAAAAGGGGGGGGCGGGGGGAAGGAAAAGGATGAAGTCAAACCAGAAGAAAAATCCCACACTTTTTCCAAGTACATAAAACAAGGAAGTCATTACACACTCACGGTAGAGCAGCTGCATACAGGACAACATGGTAGGCATTATGTACTCAATATCCAACCATGCAGTTTTGTAATTAATCTTGTGATAGTAATAACTGAGCCTTGTCAAGCTTCTCTCTTATGATCTATGGCCCTGACACCATGCTTCAAGGAGAAATAATGATGCCTTTTTCAGAGCCCACGTCATTTTATTCTGATTGTTGTTTTGGCTACTCAAAGGATAGGAAATTCAAAAGACAAGGAAAAGCAGGAAATCATCAGGAATGGATTCACACAAAGAATAAAATCACATACGGATATTAATGCATATTCCTTGATATATAACCATGGTATGCATAGAAAGGAAAGATTCTTAGAAAAAATGCTAGTAACACTGAATACGCTCACTGGAACGTGACAGCCATATTTCAAACAGTTTTAAATAAGCATACATGGGAAGACATGTCCAGTCAAATCTTCTGAGAAGGAAATAATTTGAGGAGTCTTGATTAATAGGAGTTTCTAAGTAGAAGTGAGTAGAGTATGATTTTTAAAGCCCAGGAAAAACAAGGCTTTTTCGTCTCATCAACTAGAAGGCGGCACATCTCCTCTAATAAGGGGGAGATATCCAAGAAGAAACATGAGGAAAAATAGGAAATAAAGAAGAAAGACAACGTAATGTCTATCTTTAAACCATGCTGGACATACTAGATAAAACAATGAAACATAAGTGGCCTGCAGAGAGAGTCAAATTACTAACAATACCATAACCAACACCACATAATCCGTTGGTGTTGACGTTATTTTCCAACACTTCCACCACTTTCTGTAGCAGAATGACAAATTCACAACTTGCCTACAGTCATATAATTACAGCATGGATTTTTATGTATTTTTAAGAAAAGAGGGTGAGTTCAACTCTCAATATTTTTAACCTGTTTTATTAAAGCCCAAAATGAACAATTTCTGTCAACAAAAGTCTTGGGTGGGTATTTACAGCTTTCAGCTTATGAAATGAGATGGTTTTCAAGAAACCAAAAATTAATTTTGTTGATGAAACAAAGTAAAATTAATCGGCATCATTCTCCTCCTCCTCTTTTTTCTAGGCTGTGAAAAACCTAATTATTTAGACAAGAATAGCTGTAAAGTAATCCATGATGTGCATTAATCATATTCTTTTAAGCCTCATAAACCAGGCACACAGTGAATTTACTTCAGTTCATTACTGTTGTAAGTATATTACACATAGTTAACCTGGAAAAGAATTCACACATTTTTAAAATGCATCTTGAATTACCTGGGATCCACTCCCTAGGCTACACCCTGCTCCACCAGTACATTTACATTCCTCTGTCAATTCACTTCCGCTAATTTATTGGTCGTTATTCAACCTACAAAATGCAGCATCTCATCAGGATCCATCGCCCAATTGTGCCTGAACTGACAGACGATAGTCTTTTGGCAGGATTTTCAGCATTTCCGTCTACCCAAAAGTATCAGCAAAATAACGAGCAGGTCTAAAATTAGCAGAAGCCCTTGTTTCCCGCCCCCGCACAGGACGTGGCTGGGCTTTCCGCAGAGCCTGACCGCGGGATGGGCCTGCGGTCCCGTGCAGCACCTTGGCCAGCTCCGGTCGCCTGTGAAGGGCCGGCCCGCTCCCGCCGCCCGAGTGTCCCCCCCCGCGGGAGGCAGCCTCGCTCTACCGCTCCCCGCGGCCTGCTTACGGCTGATTTAACACTTGTCTTAATTTACTGAGGTTTAAGCCCCATTAGAAGTTTGCAATACTTCACAGCAGCAAAATTCACTGCGTTGTAGAGGGACTGAACAAGAAATTTAATTCATCTTACAGGAAAGAAGGTTGTCACGAGTCAATGCAACTTAAATAAAACAAGTAAAAACAAGATGTCGCCACACATGCTCCTTCTGCATGACTTCATTCCTTTAGTGTCCTCAAAATAAAGGGTTAATATCGATCTATAGCACCAACACATCACGAGAGCCTCTCAGAAATTAATTCAATGCATCCACACAGCGTGCTACCCTGCTCTACACCGGTTGGAAATTTAGCAGGCAGTTATATGACAAAGAATCAAAGACAGATGGGACAAGAGGAGTCACCCCTGGAGAAGGCCTCTTCAGTTCCAAGTTAAGGCATTACACAAAAGACCCAAGATCTGTCTACTATGTGAATAACATGCAGTCTTCAGAGTTGTCACTGCATATGTCATCTTCCAACAAGACTAAATTCATACACAACATTCAAAAAAGCCACCTACAAAACTGCTTTTTTTTGCCTCCTTTATTTTTTTTCCTCCACATGCGTCACTTCCTCACACTCTAGATAGATTACCAGAGTTAGAGCAACAACTTCTAAGTGACATTTTGATATATGTGCCTCAAGAATAAGGGAGCACACAACCAATTTGGTAAACGTTCTGGGCACAGTTCACATTACTTCTCTAGAAAATGACTTGTCTGTCTTAGAATTTATCAGACTTCTCATCAGCTTCTTAAGTTACTATACATGTATCACCATAAGAGAGCCTTCCTTGTCAGCAGAAAGCTTGTTAAAAAAATAAGTCTATGTGTTTTGCCCACAAGAAAGGATTTGGGCAATAAATTAAAAAAAAAAAAAAAAAAAAAAAAAAAGGCAAACAAATGTATGTCGCCTGGAGAGAGAGAGGGAGAGCAACAGAACACAATATTTCTCAAGATACTTAAGAAGGCTTTTCTGACAATTTCAGAGTCGGTTTTAAGGTTACAACTTCCACAGCTACCTAAAGGGAACTGAACATTCATCTTCAGACAGTTTAGAAGTACCAATGTCAACACATACTATTTAAATATAACATATCCTTTGATACAACCTTATTACAAGAAACCAAAAAATTAAAAGTATTTTATTTCTTGGGTCTTCTTCCAGATGTAACTAATTAACAGACTGCTTGAACAGCATTTCCATGGCAAATGCTGAAAATTTCTGTGCAGCTTACTATTTCTGGTCTGGAATTCTCATTCTTTCCGCTCAGCTCACCGTGCCTGTGGCTCCTCTGTACTTTTTCTGTTGCAATATCACATCTTACAACAATCAATATGTGGGAAATTAGTTTCACATTTTTCATTTCATACCTTTTTGTGGACTTTTTATAAAACAAGTTAAAAAAGAAAAAAATCAATTCCACCTAATATTATCATTTACGGTCAAGTTTTAGACCTACCTTATGTACACTTTTAGGGTTTTCAAGCCATGCATAATACATTTCCTCCACATAATTTGAATTACTCCCACTCAGGAATGGTTCTGAGGTTCCTGATGAAGCATACCGTTGGCCATGTAAAAATACCTTTCTGGCTATATCTTGCTTTTCCAGAAGTTTAATGCCATGCCACTTCAGTGTAGCCGCCAACAACTTCAAATGACTCATGTTTGCTTATTAGAAGATCCAAGCCTTTTAATAAAGACAAAAACAAACCTAATCAGAAAAAGAGCCAATGAATTGCAAGCGCATTTCAACTTCACAGTGAAAACTGAGGTTTATGCCTGGAGCTTCAACAAAGCTCAGGCTTAGGGATGAAGTTTTCTTCAGGAGAGAGGCCACTCCATGACTGATTGTAGAGCTATGCTTATAGCAGTGGAAGCATTGCTGATGGCCATCCCCACATCAATCAGTTCACCTCACAGCTTCTGTAACTGATAACATCGCCCTGGTTCCTGAAGCAATCATGAAACCACTTGTACTGCAGGCCCCCCCCCCCCCCCCCAGCCCCAGTTCCCTGGGAACAAATGAGTCTGCTAATCATGCCTTCTCTGGAGCCCTTGGCAACTGTAACTGCTGTCTCTCGGTTGTAGAAACCTGAAGCCTTGGTAAAACCAAGCCAAACTGGGGTAGGTTCAATGAACGGCATCAACTGCAAATACAGTGGCTGAAAAAAAGCCTGCTACCTCAAATTTATGCCATGAATAATGGCGCTGACAAAATAATTGTTAGTTAAGTGTTCATATTGACATTAGCCTTCAATCAAACAGTGCTACGCTAAGAAAAGGCTCAGTTTAATTTGCTTTCCTAACCAGCAACAGTTATCTTGCCCTGCCACTGACCTCTTATGAGTTTTTTAACAAGGAGAGCAGATTCCCTGTAATTTTTAACACAATGAGAAAAACAGTAAGGGTTGAATCTTGGGAATGCTGAACACCATCAGCTCCAGTGCTAACAAAGGGACTCAAAGCTCACCTTCAGAATAAAAAGAACAAATGTAGCTTACAATTAGACCACAAATAGTATAATCTTAATGCTGAAGTTGTTAAAATTGCAAAGGAATAGCAATAATATGAAAATAAATCATTAGTTTTGTTTCCACTTTGTAAGTCTTTGGAAAGCGACAGGAACATAAAGGGTAGAAAACAAAATAAGAGGAAGAAAAATCAGATTTAACTCTGAGGTGTCTCTCATTTATTTTGTTGTCCATCTAGAGAAATAGTTTATTTGGTCAGAAGGTAAAATCCAAATTTTTTGTTGTTTAGTGTGACTAGTTGAACAATTGCTAAAAACAAACAAAAGTACTAAGCTGCCAAATGAACTTTAAAGTGTTTTAAAAACAACACTGTCACTTTAAGTAATAGATCAAATTTTATGTTATCTAGTACAGGTAAAGATTATTTTATCTCTAATTCAAGAAGTAATAGATACATTAAAAATTCTGTATAAACATTTTCTGTATATAAATCCCATTAAATTATTTTCTCATTGGTTTTCCTATTCCCCTTCTCCCTCCAAAAAAGGAAATACACAGTTCTAAAATTCTTATAATTTGTAAAGGATAGGAAGAGCTATATTTTTCATAATCCAAATTAAAAATTAGTATTGGCCTTAAAAAAAAAAAAAAAAAGGGCTCCTACTGAATAAAACAGTATTACTGCATGCTCTTCTCTGGCATCACGTTTTTAACATCTATTTTGAAAGCTGCTGACTGGATCACCTTCCTACTCACTGACTGTAACCATATCATCCCAGCAGTGAACTCTACTCCTTTATCACACCAAGTTCCTTTGTTTCCTCTTTCAAGACTTCTGCAGCCTTTTCACTCTCATCCACTCACAGATCTGATGACTAGCGCGTAACACCAGCTGCCATCATCCACTTACTGAATTTTCCAAACAAGCACTTGTTCACATTCTCCATGGTCCCCAGATACATGGAAAGTATTCTCCCAAGGCAGTATCACCAGAACTAGCATACAATCCTCCTTTAAACCTCCAAAACCATACACTCTTCTCTCACCACTTGGCATTTTCAGCAAATTGGCAATGGTTAGGCTACTAGTATGCTGAATCCCCTATACATTAGCATTATTTCCTATCTAGCTATATTCACTTGTCATTTCCCACTTCACAGATTCAAAGCTTATTACAACACTGATTTCCTCCTGTGTCAACACCCTGTCTATGATTAGGGCTCCTAGGCAACTGTAGGAACACAAATACCTTCAGCACCATTTTGAGAGCAGATTAAGTCCTGCAAAAGCTCAGAGCACCTGGGACAACACTGGCAGAGTTAATATATATTGTCTGCATATGTAATTCTCTTTAAGATGTAACGGCACTAAAAACACTATGTATGCATCATGTCATTTTGCAAAACTTGGTAAGATTTCAACACATTGTAACAGTAAGAACTGAGAGGCCACCATGGCACTTAGGACTTCATGTCTGTGCCCATTCTGTTAGAAATTATTATTCCACCTATCTTATTCCATGCAAATCCCACCCTCTACTACCAGACTTCTGCACATGTAACTCAGGGGTGGACACTCATTCCTAAAGCATTACCTACCATCATTTAAAGTACATTGCAAATTGCTGGGAGAGAAGGGAAAGAGAGGAACATTTTTCTCAGTTTAACATACTATACTGGCAAGCTTCTTAAGAACAGGTAATTCCAAATTCTTTCTTCCTATGTCTGCTTGGAGTGCATGTAAATCTTTCTTCTAGCAGTTAGCAAAGAATGCATAGCAAAACAACAACAATTTGTCAGGGAGATTTGAAAATGGATTCAAATGACAGAACATAGAATAGAAATGAAGAGTGGTACCAGTCACTTCCCTCCAGTTCCATTTAAATCTCAAAATGGGGTCAGAGCCATACTTTAAGTCGTAACTACTGAATACACTGATAAGAGTGGGTATGGGCTATGCCACTCCTGTGAAGATATAAAGATCATGGATGAAGAAAACTGTTATCACAGACATTATTCCCATCTCATGAAAAAGTAATGCCTCCATTTTTATGCAGGTATGAAACAAAAATGGACAAAGCCACTAATCGTGTAATCCCAGTCAGATTTCAACTACAGATTAATTTCACTCAACAAAACTGACTTCTTCCCAGTTCTTCCTTTTGCACACACTGCGCTTGAGCACAGATGTCAGCTGTCAGCAGCTAAACGAATTGGAGACCACCAGCATGATCATAGACCACTCCAGCCCACTCACCCTTGAGACCGTCAGTCAAAAATCAGCACACAGGACAGCAGGCAGAAGTCAGAAATAGTTAGGATTGTTCCACTCTGCTATGTTTCCTAAATCAACGCCAAAAAGAAAACAGGGATTGGCAAGGAATCAAGCTGAGCTAAAAGCAACCTAAAGGAAGGTATTAATTAAATTTCTACCGGAGGTCAAAAATAAGAAAGAAGCAGTGAACCAAAAGAACAACCTGGTGTTCAATGCACCAAAACACCCTTAAAATAGTGGAAGTAAATGAAAGCCCTAAGCAGCTGAAAATTTCTGCAGCTGTTCTGCAATACGGCGTATGTGTCTCAAGCTATGAGCTAGCATTCACCTTGGCACTTTCAACTTTAGAAGTGACCTAATGTCATGGACAGTCTTGTCAATTATTCTGCCTGAGTTTCTAGAGGGTAATAGAAGCATATGAAAGAGAGACAGAAAGACACTTCTAAATGCAAAGTGTTTATCCAAATTTTTTCAAGATCACTTTAAACAAAAATACATTGCACAGGCTAGTATCATATGCATCAATAGTCTCCTGGTATTGCCACTACCCTTCCTGAGTTTCTTAATACACACATGAAGATCTGCTGTCAATGCTAACAGAAGTTCTTTATGCTCTGCAGAAGTAGTCATTAATATACCTGGTCCATATTTCACAAAAATGCTCTTTCATCCACTATCAGGGTCATTTTGTCCTATATTCCCCACACAACTCATTCCTAAAGCTCTTAAGATTGAGTAATTCTACTGAAACAAGGCTGACAGCAAAAAATAATGGATGAAGATAACAAAGCATCTCCAAAAGCCTGTCATGGTTAGTTGAAAGTAGAGAGGCACTGAATATCCTTACCAAATAAGGTTACTTCACGAATATATACCTCCATATGCTAAATGTTTCTTTTCCTTCCAGCACAGATGTGCCATATTGTATAACGAAGCATAATCCAAAAAGTTGACCTGGAGGAAGGTTTACAAACCATGCAATCACCACAAGGCGTACACCGTAAGTCTTGGGCAACGGACGCACCTCCATGCAAAAACTACCCAATATATTACTCTCCCCTCAAAAAAACCACCTTCACCAGGTACCAAAGGGATAACCTCACCACAGGCTCTAGGGTACCAAAACATTGTAAAAGATCCAGGGGGAAATGTCTGGAAGGGGTCAGTTTTAGTCTTCTGCCCCTGCCCACATCACAAGGACATATCCTTCCATGGCCACTCAGCAAAACCTTGCCACGCCAGTGTCCTGTTCACCTTGGCCGTGACTGAGGCCAGAGCCAGCAAAGTTGTCAAGGTGCTCCCGGCTACGACGGAGCCGAGGTATCGCTGGAGCTCGGGCCAGGCGGGCTGCTTTCCCCCCTCATCCCGAGCCGCGGCGCCCCGCAGTGAGGCCAAGCCCGGGACTCGGCCCGGCCCTGCGACACAACCCCTCACACCACCACGGCCAGCGGCCCCCGCCGCCTCAGAGGGCCTGCGCGGGGGACGGTGACCCCGACCGCCCTGCACGCTCACACGGGCCGAGCCAGGCCGTGCCGTGTCTGGCTCCGCCACGCCGCCCACAGCCTGCCGCCCCCCGAGCCGAGCCGAGCCGGGTCCGGCCTAGCCGCCAGGCCCGCCGCCCCCCACCGGCGCGGACAGACCTGCGGGGGCGGGGAGGCTCCGGCTCGTCGGCGCACAGCATCAACACCGGCTCCCCCGCCACCACCAGAGGCACAGGCCGCGCTGAGGGAGCGGCGGGGCGGGGGACCGTTACCTGAGTCACGTGAAGCGCGCACCACAGCGGCTGCGGCGCCCGGTGCGCGCGCTGAGGTCACGGCGGGGCGGAGCCGCGGGGCGCGGTCCCCGGCACCGCTGCCCACAGGCGCGGCAGCCGCGCCCACGCCCGAGGCCACGCCCCTGTGCGAGGCCACGCCCCCTCACCACCGCCCCTCAGCGCCCAGCGTTTGCGACGCCATTTTACGGCCGATACTCGCCCCGGCAGTGCCTGTGGATCGGGTGCGAGGCGGGGGAAGGTGTTTGCGCTGGTGTGCTCCAACAAGGAGCTGGGCATTCCTGGAAACCCCATGGTTGCTCCAGTCACCTCTCCCGCTATACAGTGAAAACATTGCTGTGCTGGATGCTGCCCCAGTTGGGGTGTGTGACCCTCTGGTAGGGCCACCTGCCGTGGGGTGTCCGCAGCAGATCTACCTGGCAGGAAGGAAAACAGGGTAAAATGAACATCTGTCTGCAAGATTGCAGGTTGTCAAGAAAACTGGTGACAGAAGCGGACACCTTTGCAGCTGCGCAGTGCGAGGCATCATGGAGACATAAAAGATTACCCTGGCCTTGAAGGCAGTGTGGTACACCTTCCTCGTGTTAATCTTCAGACCTGTAAAGATACCAGCGCAAAGAAAGTAATTGCTGTTGACATTAATGGCAGAGGACGGCATTAAACTTTATGTGCACATAGAAAGTCATTTGGTGATCCCTGCCCGACAGTTTTCATTAAAAATAGAATAAAAATATAAACAAAAGCACTGATCAGATAAATTTCTGTGAAGGGAACACGGAAGGAAAACACATCTTAAGGACAAGTTCACACAACGGTACAGGAATGACTGGAAGTTTCATAAGGGAGATGTAAAGTGTTCCAAGGACACTTAGGCTTTCTCTCCAAAATTAGTACATAAAGTAGACTGAAAGTAATAGACCTTGAAAAAACGATTGGAACTACGTTTGAGGCATTTTTTTGAGTGAGTTATTGTCCCAGGTTATGTGGCCAAATATAAAATGCAAGACAATACAATTTCAAGTGTTCCTTTGCTGGCAGAATTTTTATTTATATCTTCCAAGTCTTCTGGATGTCTTCAAATTACAAATGTCTGTCCATTTTCTGTAATAATTCAGATCATGACATATTTGTTATTTACCTGCTCTTAATCAAGTTACGCAGTACATACAACCAAGGTCAATCGTCTATACAGACACTAAAATTGATATTTCAGGTAAATATTGACACCATCACATAAATACCAATATTTGATAATTTTCTGGGTAAATTATAAGATATGAATAATGGGAAAACTGGGCATACCTTAAAAGGAAGGAGAGAAAGAGAGCTATTATTTGTTTTGTGCTAAGGGTATATGGCAAAAATTCGTTTATCAGGGTCAGGTGGGCAGAAACAGAAAGTAAAAACCTTGGGAAGGTTTTTACACAACAGGCTTCATCTGGGGCTTTGTCACCTAATGGTCACACAGATTTTCATGAGACTTATTGGTTATTACAATTGGTGATTAGACTAAATTTAATTTCTTCTAGATAAAAAAAAGATTGTAATCCTCACATAAATAAATCAAAAGCCTTATTATCATCTCAGCAGTTTTCCTAGCAGCTGTGCATCTTCGGGGAATTGATAAATACTGCAAAGTGAAGGTATGAATGATTTTGTGTTAACGTTTTTGTGAGACAGTATTAATGCAGGGAAGAAGTTGCGCAGAGAGAGAAGTTGCGCAGAGAGATGGCACAGGAAGCGCTACGGGACTGCCCATCCCATGGACAGAGGATGACGGCCACGCTGGCTGGGGGAGCCCACTGCCACTGAAAAATTAAATGCGTGCTGAACCCGTTACTTGCAGATAACCAGATGCTGGTTGAGCCTTCTGGCAAGTGGTGAAATATTGTTAGATGCTGCAGCTACTAATTGAGTTTTAACCTTATTATGAGCAGACAGAAGCCATCTTTAGAGCAATCATGTTATGCTGACTGAACATAAATTCAATTAAAAATTGCAGTGAGGACAAGCAGACCTTCCCTTTACTTCAGAGGGAAACCCACATGTCAAATCCAACTTTGAATACCATTGCAGTGAACAGGGTAAATATGCTTGGATAGACACTAAGACACTACAGTATGTTTTAAGTGCTTATGTTGTTCCCTGAAGTCTTTGCCCAATTTCACACCACCTATGTTCTTTTTCTTTTTTTTTTTTTTTTAATTCTTCACACAATGGGAATTTTTGTACTCAAAACAGCAAAATTCTGGTTTATTGTGCTTTGGAGCAACTCCCAAATTCTCCAGTATTTAGTGCAGCTGGATTTCCCTCCTGCCTCTCCGACTCAGCTTTCAGTGCCTGCCCCACCAGCTCTTGCTGTGGTAAAGAAATTGCCTTACTGCTGCTGGCTTTCCTTTGGTCAGCGTTATTTTGCCACTGTTCTGTGCCTCCTAAGCTATATCTTCTTACCACTCATCTGCTTGCTCTCCAGTGAGCCCATGTGATGAACAATCAGCTATTTTCCCATGATTCCAGTTTTAATTCTTAAAATTTCCAATTACAGTTGTGGTGGGTTGAGCCTGACTGGGGCCAGGTGCCCACCAGAGCCGCTCTCTCACTCCCCTCATTCACTAAACAGGGGAGAAAAGGCATAACGAAATGCTTGCAGGTCGAGATAAGGACAGGGAGAGATCACTCACTAATTGTTGTCACGAGCAAAACAGACCAAACTTAGAGAGGGAATTCATCTAATTTATTACTAGGCAAAAACAGAGTAGAGGAATGAGAAAATAAAATCAACTCTTAAAACACTTCCCCCCACCCCTCCCATCTTCCCGGGCTCAACTTCACTCCTGGCTTCAACCTTCCCCCCCTCAGCGGCACAGGGGGACGGGGAATGGGGGTTACGGTCAGTTCATCTCACGGTGTTTCTGCCGCTTCTTCATCCTCAGGGGGAGGACTCCTCTCATCGTTCCCCTGCTCCAGCATGGAGTCCCTCTCACGGGGTGCAGACCTTCAGGAGCAAACTGCTCCAGCGTGGGGTCCCCCACGGGGTCACAAGTCCTGCCAGCAAACCTGCCCTGGCGTGGGCTCCCCTCTTCACGGGTCCACCGGTCCGGCCAGGAACTTGCTCCAGCGTGGGCTTCCCACGGGCCGCAGCCTCCTTCAGGTGCCTCCACCTGCTCCGGCGTGGGGTCCTCCACGGGCTGCAGGTGGAATCGCTACACCCCCTCATCCTTCCTCCATGGGCTGCAGGGGGACAGCCTGCTTCACCATGGCCTTCACCACGGGCTGCAGGGGGATCTCTGCTCCGGCGCCTGGAGCTCCTCCTCCCCCTCCTTCTGCACTGACCTTGGTGTCTGCAGAGTTTCTTACATCTTCTCACTCCTCTCTCCGGCTGCAAAAGCTCTCTCTCTCTAAGTGTTTTTCTACTTCTTAAATATGTTATCACAGAGGTGCTGATTGGCTTGGCCTTGGCCAGCGGTGGGCCCGTCTTGGAGCCGGCTGGCATTGGCTCTATCAGACACAGGGGGAGCTTCTAGCAGCTTCTCACAGAAGCCACCCCTGTAGCCCCCCCGCTACCAAAACCCTGCCACGCAAACCCAACACATTCCACCCCTCGCCTCTGTGAATCACATATTTAAGAATTATTAAAACATACATTCAACAGAAAAACTACACACACACAAATCACATCTACAAGGAAAAAGAAAAAAGAATTCCCCCCACCAGAATCAAAGCAACACTATCACAACACTAAACAAGAGTAGACAATACACACAGAATCCACCTCTCGTCCCTTCACCGCTATTTCACTCTCAATCTGCGTTCAGTCAATGTTTTGCTCGTTACCTCTTCCAATTACTGTCCTTATCTCGATTTTCTCAAGCCCCACGTTGGGCGCCAAAAAGACTGTGGTGGGTTGAGCCTGACTGGGGCCAGGTGCCCACCAGAGCCGCTCTCTCACTCCCCTCATTCACTAAACAGGGGAGAAAAGGCATAACGAAATGCTTGCAGGTCGAGATAAGGACAGGGAGAGATCACTCACTAATTGTTGTCATGAGCAAAACAGACCAAACTTAGAGAGGGAATTCATCTAATTTATTACTAGGCAAAAACAGAGTAGAGGAATGAGAAAATAAAATCAACTCTTAAAACACTTCCCCCCACCCCTCCCATCTTCCCGGGCTCAACTTCACTCCCGGCTTCAACCTTCCCCCCCTCAGCGGCACAGGGGGACGGGGAGTGGGGGTTACGGTCAGTTCATCTCACGGTGTTTCTGCCGCTTCTTCATCCTCAGGGGGAGGACTCCTCTCATCGTTCCCCTGCTCCAGCATGGAGTCCCTCTCACGGGGTGCAGACCTTCAGGAGCAAACTGCTCCAGCATGGGGTCCCCCACGGGGTCACAAGTCCTGCCAGCAAACCTGCCCTGGCGTGGGCTCCCCTCTTCACGGGTCCACCGGTCCGGCCAGGAACTTGCTCCAGCGTGGGCTTCCCACGGGCCGCAGCCTCCTTCAGGTGCCTCCACCTGCTCCGGCGTGGGGTCCTCCACGGGCTGCAGGTGGAATCGCTACACCCCCTCATCCTTCCTCCATGGGCTGCAGGGGGACAGCCTGCTTCACCATGGCCTTCACCACGGGCTGCAGGGGGATCTCTGCTCCGGCGCCTGGAGCTCCTCCTCCCCCTCCTTCTGCACTGACCTTGGTGTCTGCAGAGTTTCTTACATCTTCTCACTCCTCTCTCCGGCTGCAAAAGCTCTCTCTCTCTAAGTGTTTTTCTACTTCTTAAATATGTTATCACAGAGGTGCTGATTGGCTTGGCCTTGGCCAGCGGCGGGCCCGTCTTGGAGCCGGCTGGCATTGGCTCTATCAGACACAGGGGGAGCTTCTAGCAGCTTCTCACAGAAGCCACCCCTGTAGCCCCCCTGCTACCAAAACCCTGCCACGCAAACCCAACACAACAGTTCATGTTTACCTACCCATTTATGTGTCCATTTGTATACTTACCTCTCCATCCCACCACCCAAAAGAAGACACATACACTGGCTTTGCTTCCTGCTAAACTATCACACTTTGAAATTGGCTGGAATGAAAGTCCATCAATGGAATGAAAACTTACAAAAATTGTAATTCATAGCAGACACAGAGCCAAGTTTGCCAGCTTGCTTAGCATCATTCTCATGCCAGCTCTGCACTGAAAAAGCGTTACATGTTAGAGAAGTTTTGCACTGTCTAAAATATATACCACAGGATAGTTAGGACAGTACCCTTGAAACGGAAGTCAGATGTGAAATTGTCATTGTGTTGAAAGACACACTGCCTCACCGTGATTTACTGTTATATTTACCCTTATTTTCTGTAGCGTGTGCTTACTTATTTCTGCGTCTTTTATGTCTTAACTCAGGCATGAGTTAACAGAACTAGAACCAACCTATTGAACAAACCAAAGCACATCTTAACAAAACTAGAACCAAGCTGGTTTTGGAAACACACCGTGTTGCCCACTGGGGGCACAATGTGACCCATTGTTTGTTCCGCGGTATGGTGTTGCATGACTCTTATGCCTTGCCTCTGTCTTTGCTTGGTTTTGGTACATTGGCTTTCCTTGCCGGATCAGCAGCTACTTGCAATCAGCATTGCAGTTCCTGTGGTTAATTGCTTCACACAACTCTCTCTCTAACACAGCATGACTTCTCAGTAGGCTTGTTTCTTCAAAGGGTAATCTCATAGGAGGTGGTCTGGATACAGGATTACTCATAGAAGGACAATCTCATTAATAGCTTCCCCTCCTGAGATAGATAGATTTATGTATTTTTGGCAACTCTTCATTGTTGTTGATAATGGAATTCCACTAGAGACAATGTTTACCAGAAGTTCTCTTAAGCCAAGCACAGAAACTCCATTTTACTTTATTTTCAAATGTGTTTATTATACATGAAGGCTACAAACTAACGTACATTCAAATCAAAAGTGTCATCTCTTCTTAAAGCAAGGCAATTTGGAAATGGTAAAGCATCCTCTCACTTTGAACCTAACAATAAACACAGTGACTATCCTACCAGACTCTGGTCATTAGCCTTGTCTAATATTTAAATCTGAGATTTAAAATACTTAGACCATCCTAGACCAAACAGCTCCAATGAATGATGCAGTCTGTTTTCAAAGATGGGTTTATTGGGTTTTGCTGCTTATCCTAGGAAGACATTTCAAATAAGTGCTAAAAAACATTTAAAATCACTGTGAACAGTAGCAGAGTAATGGCACTCACTCTTCCAGTTGGGATTTGTGTTGATTCTTTGTACATTTCTCCTCCTTTTCTGCAACCCTCTCAGTTGGAATATCCTGAAATTACTTGGCAGGCATCTCCTCTGCCAGCTACAGGAGCTTTTCCTGGGCAGGGGACATCACTTGGGGTGGTTGCAGCTGCTTTGACCCTTCTCCTCAGAAGTGCTGTACATCTCAAGCAGCTCACACAGGAGGGTAACCACAAATTCTTGCATCAAGCCACACGCAGCATAATGAAGACCTTTCTCCTTCCAGCCCCAGCCCAGCACTTTCCGCTGTCGTCGCATGCCACAGTGTCCCCGTGCAGCATCCAGCGTCCTGCCTGTTGTTAAGCACCCTGCACTGTCAGTGCTCCACTTATGTCCATTAGTGTGGAAAGAAATTAATTGTAAACGTACTTTTCAGCCTGGAGTTCATACCATGTTTTCAGGAGGAACGAAATTACTTTTAGCAGGAACTGACAACTGCCGAGTGCTGCCAGGCAGCACCTCTGGCAGATTTCTAATTCAAACTTCGCTGAGTTTGCTCCATGGCTTTTGGTTTTATTCTAGTGGACGTATCTGCATTGAATGGGAAAATGTTTTTTGGTAGCACTAGTACAGATCTGCTTTGAGCTGCTGTGTAGCCAGGGTAACAGTACTACATTTTGTGGTGAACTTATTGCATTCCCTAAAATGGCACATGCTTAGGCACCGGCAGAAGGCTTGTCTGAAGTAGCACAATGCAGCACTTCATGCTGATGGTCTCAACAGTTGGCTCAAGTGCATTCCAGCGTCTGGGAATACCCTTCCCGGACACTTCCCTGTAGTAGCTACACAGCCATTTTACTACTACAAAGTCAACAGGTGAGGCCATGACCCTTATGAATCAGCAGCAAATTTCCATTTACTTCAGCACGTTCCCCCAGTCTCTTATCTTCCTTTTTTTGTCAACTGGTATTGTTTATCAGGCTTTTCTCCCGCCCCAGTCCTACATGGGAGAAGCATATTAATTACCTCTGACACCTCCTGCAGTGAAGTTTATGTGGAAAATTTCACATGGGTGATTTCCATTCCCTTTGTTTGCAGAAACTTTGGCTTTGTGTGCCACAAACTTCGATAATATCCCTGACTTCCCAGAATAAACTTCCCATGCTAAAGGAGACATGGGCTGCTGGATGTCTGAGAGACGGAAAAATTAGTCCCAGTTTCGCACTGCTTCTTGGGTAGGTTCAGCGTGAGGCAGGGAGGAAAGACAACAGCCAGTAGCTGAAAGGAAGTGATGGCTGCCATTTCCTCAGCCGTAGGGTTAACCTGGGAAGGCTCAGCAGGAAGACAGAGCCAGCAGAGCCAGGCTCTTCACAATGCTGCACGGCAGGAGGATGAGACAGTAAAACAGGGATGGTTCAATCTAGATACAAGGATAACATTTTTCACTCAGAGGTTAAAGAATAACAGGGATGCAGAGACATGATAGATCCTCCATCCTTGGAGATGTCAAGACCCAGCTGAACAAAGCCCTGAACAACCTGGTCTGACTCCGGTGTTGATTCTGCTTTGAGCAGGAGCTGCCCTGGGTGACCTCCAAGGTTCCTTCAAACCTGACCACAGCATCTATGATCTGTACCAGTTTCACAACAGAAGTCATGTCAGATCTAAGGTTAAATATGCAATTGTTATTCAGTCAATAGGCAAACTTGTATTGATAGTATTATATGGATAACATCTATCTTAGTTTTAATTATTCTCTATTCTAAAATTTCAGGCTGTATTTCTCTGGAGAAAACAGTAACTTAGAAGTACAGAGTGTTTTGTTGGAAGACCAAGACCACCAAAGACTACTCCTCAACTGATTCTGGCCAACAGGTTATTTTCAAGTGACTTTATTCTCCAAACATATTCCTGGGTAGAATCAAGGCAGGACCCCATTTTTCTGGTCATGGATCCATTAGAGAGAGACAATAGAGGCAAATGAAAATCAGTAAGATGTAACATCCACTTGACCATTTCACAAGACTGTGCTAGTAACTTATCCTATTGCAACTACAAGAACAAAAGCAACTGTTGCTGTAATTATTTCTCTGCTATCTCATTGTATTATTGTTAAAATCTCAGAATAAACAAAGAACTACAGTGTATACAAAGCAGCAAGTCGATAAGAGGGTTAGGTTAGGGAGGAACACTGGCATACAACATTTATTTTAACTGTCAAATAATGAATTCATGTTGAAGTTAGCAAGAGCACTAAACTTAATTTGTCCTAGATTTTAATGGAAAGTTAGTACATTGACAGGAGAAACAGCAAGAAGTCTTCCTGCTAACTAAGAGTAGATCACCACTGGCACTGCAAAAAAGCCTGCTAGCATTTGGGATGTTGATGATGAATGAAGCACTGCCAGCTGCCTTTTCCTTAACCAAGAAAGAATTAAAAATACTATTTTTTTTCTATTTTACCAGTGGATTAGGAGAAAACAGCTATAAAATTGTTTCAAATATTTGCAGGTGTTTCATAAGAGACTCCTAACAAAAATAGAACCAATATTTACTTTTGGTAGCTTGCTTTTAGCTACATCTACAGCACACTGCATTTATTTAGATTGTCCCTTTAGGTGAAAATAAAACATGAAAGTACCCTGACGTCATCATACTCAACTAAAAAATTATCCTCATCTCTTATTCTATACCACTGGCTGTGTTTTCTTCAGGAGGATATATTTTGATTTTTAATGCTATTTATCCTGATGAGGGAACATGTAATTATCTTCCCACTTCTTTCATTTGGAAGAAAATAAATAAGGCAAGACAGTTCTTCATCAGTTAAAACTGCTGGGGTATCTGAGATTTGTAGCTCTCACTGGGAGTAGGGTTTGCTAATGAAGCTTTTGAAGCCGCAGTGGTGGTGTCTGATTGTAATTGCTGAAAGGTGACTTTTGAAGAGGTTTATTTGCACTAATCAACACCATGTTGTGCCTCAAAGCTAGAGTTCCCTTAGATGCACTGTCCCTACCGAGTTATTCTGCAATAACTAAACAGTCTTTTCTGTTTACTTCTGTTCTGGCACCGTATCTGTTTTGTTAATGGGATCTTTTGAAGCTGCTCTCCAAACCTATTGTACAGTTAAAACTTCATAATTTCTTTCTAACACTTTCCTCTTGCAGCCCCCAACCCCTTCTCTGTTGCCTGAGTGAAAGAGACCTTCAGCAAAAGTGTTAATGTAAAATATCCAAGGGCTCAAAGGTGGGCTGTAAATATCAAATCTATTACATGCAGGGTAACAATCATTTCTATTTTCCTGATGGTGGCCATTTGGAAACATTAGCTTCACAGTGCCAGGCGCAGCTGGACAATGTAAGAGAGTAATTCTTGTCTCAGTTGAAACAGCTCTACACTTCCCTTAATTTTTGTTGCCTGTATTTTACTGTACAATTGTTCTCCAGTAAAGTAGAAAATAGTCTAAGCATCTCAGTTACCAAGGTGAGCTTCACATGGATTGTCAATCCATTAGCAGCCACCATACCACCAAATAGATTTTCAGAAAAATAATGTTGGTGTTATAGGAAAAATGCAACAGCTCACTCCAGACTTACCCCCAGAACGTTGTTTTGTGCTTGTTTTATCAACTTGGAATAAATTGTTCTAACTTTGCTCTAAATTCCTTTCAGACTACATTGCAGTGCAGTTCAGGCTGTCACATTACATAGGTCCTCCTATTTTACAAACTCTTTGCCCATCAATGCTATTCTGATGGAATCATGTTAATGCTTATTAACACAAGGCAGTTGTGGTGCTCAGGACACAGCACCATAACGGTGTCCAGTGCTCTAGTCTTCTTTAGGCTGGTTACCAGTGGATGCCTGGATGTTGCTTGTTTCACTAATGTGAGAAGAGTATCGCTACAGCTCCAATTTAAGGCATTTTGAGATGCATGAAAGCCTGGTCTGATTAATCATACTATCACCTTCAGTGCACAGTACACTACATGAAGAAGAACATCATTAAGTGAAAGGCAGAACCCACAGTGAGATGAGTTTTGGATTGTAATGATGCTAGGGTTAGATTTTTAGCACTATTGCTATGGCAGCCTAAGGCAATTACAGACGTTGCTTTAATGAGCAGACCTTTCCTGCACAGACCCATTCCCCTGGATGGGCATGGTGCCTGTGGAAGGCTGCCACTGAAGCCAAATAAAGAAAAGAATTGAAAACTCTGTAAAGGTGTTTGGAAAGTGAGGAATAAATCCTACTTGTCATTTCTTACTCAAACTAGCTAGCAAATCATGATCCTCACTCATTACCACCCTGGCACATTGTAGCAAGGGAAGGATCTAGCTCTGAAGAGCAGGGATTGTGTGTCACTTTGGGGACTATGATTAGCCCAAGTCTTAAGTAAATGAGTTTGAAGCTGACAGTTCACTCAATACTCTAAAGCCACTAAGCGTAGCTGGCACACTCTGTCACCACGGGTGCTCCGCGTGTGATAGAGGCTTAGTGGGAGCGAGCCGAGAGGCTGAATTACGATTCCTCTTGCAGACAGGGGGAACCTTTCAGGCCGAGGCTGAGATCATCGGCTAGACGTGGCTGAGGAGCTGAGCAGCAGTGAGACCATCAGACCAGAACAGAGATATAAAGCAAGCGCTTCAGTAAACAGACAGACTTTTGGAAATAATTTAAGATACAAACTACTAAATACAACACTAGGATACTTTGACCACTAGTTACTGCTCATGGTATGTCTTAGCCCTAGAGAAATACTACGAAGGCAGAGAATACCTGGCGTTACTTGTTCAAGATGCTGGTCGTTGTGACCCATACATTCCTGAGCACGGCATTCAATAAAACATTGGCTGAGTATTACCAGAGATCAGAATCTGAAGTCAGATTTTACTCCCTGAAGTCATAGCTCTGTGAGGTCATTGCCACATAAATTTTCAGAACAGCAAAGCCTTCTCCTGCTCATTTAAGTATATAAATGCATTGTTTTGGTCATAGCCTAAACATTTTTCACGGGTAGTTTTACAGGGATCTGCCAGGAGATTTTTACCAGACTGTAGCAGAAACCAATCTCAAAGTAATTTATTAACATTTTGAGGCTGTCTGAAGGTCACATGTAATCAAGATTTGAGGCAAAAAGAGGGAGATGCTAGTTTAAAGCAAACAGGAATTTGATTAGCCTTGAAGCCCTTTAAACTACTGGGGCCAAAAGCTTTCCTAGCAGGCAAAGGAGGTTCCTGCTGTCAGTTGGGGTAACAAAACCCTTCCAAAACTGACATGCAGAAGGTACAGGTTCACCTGAGCGTTTCCAGCTCTCACATGCCAATGACTAACAAACAATTTTAAGACTTCAAAAGCTTCAAAAACCAAAGAAAAGTCAGTCAAAAGATTCAGAGCCTCAGATCCTGAAGTCAGACGACTTTAGGAGGTACATAATTGTGATTAAAGCATCTAGTCCTCGTGATTGCCTGCAATCAGTCAGTCAAGTTTCAGAGAGAGAAAAAAAAAAATCTATTAATCTGTTGCATTTTAAATTTAATCTGCTGGGTTTGGCTGCTAGTTTTTGTGTACATGGATTTGGGCAAATTAGAGAGGGATGGACCCAATCAATCAGGAGGTCTTTTTTTCATCATGAATGCTCAAAGGAATTGCCATCACCAACAGTAAAGTTTAAATGCCACTTAGCTGAGATTTACAATGTGGAATTAGAATTAGAAGCCTCCTTTTCTCAAAGTTACAGTACATTCAATCTTTGCCCAGAAGACACTGATTTATTTTTAATTTTTTTTTTACCTTTCTCCTCAAAATGCAAAAGTTTTGATTTTCCACAGAACATAGACTCAAACATCCTTTCATTCCTGACCCACATTTGCCGCAGGTCAAGTAATTATGAATGAAAATGCCACTTTGTTTATATGAGTGCCGTTTATGACAGAGATTAAGTTATGAAATTTGTATTCCTGGCATCTTATTAATACTGTTCTGCTGTAAAATTCCTCAGGCAACAGGCGAAATAATGACTTAAAACTGCAACAGGATAATTACCTTACAATGCAGGCATTTTGAAGATAGACTTAGCTCTGGATTTCAAAATACAATTTTTTAGGACCTTATCCTTTATATAAAAGGGTGTGAAACACTTACAATTACCTTAATTTATTTCCATGACATTTTGGTTTAGATCCAATCAATTCCTAGTACATTAAGGAAAATCTTGTCATTATTGAATAATGGGATATAGCTATTCAAAGCAATTTTCTTAACCTTTAATTTTGAAAAGGTAAGTCTTCAAATCTTAGCAAAACTAACTTTGTGCCATGGTGAAACACTTTGTTCTATATCTTTATTGCATCTGGTGTGCCAAGATGCTTTGATGAATTGAATAAATTAGCAAATTCAGCACTTCCCTTCAACTTCCAGCTGAAAGCCCAGAGTACGCACTCAGAGGAGCGATGTCCTCACTGATACCAGGCCATGCAGGAAGGTTCTTCTGAAGCACCTCTAAAGCAGATTAGATAAACTACATCTAAACCTTAAGTGGGCACTCTTCAAAATTAATTGATTTGATTTAGCTTCCTCCACTTTCAAGTGGAAGTAAACAAAGTTTCTTTCTGCTTAGTAATAATTCACACTAATGTCAAAGTTCAAGATCATGTACTTTCCAGACTGTCCCTTTGTAGGCAACACCTGATGTGGAAATAGCATAACAGATTAATTCAACACATTAATTTCCTTTACGAGCAGAGCGGGTGAAACTCCTGCAATGCGCAAAGACCTTTGTATTGCATTTGGTCCTTGTCAGTCCTGCAAAGTCGAGGCATGCCAGAGGGGACACCCTGCCTCCTCCATGCATGGATACAGTTTCTTACTTGCCCAGCTGCCCAAGGGTACAAAGCCAGGCAGCAGCTACTCGGGGCCATTAATATGGGAATATTGTTACTGATGCAGATGCACAAGCCCGTGGAAATACTACACTGAAAACCTACTTTCTGGTGTTCCAGCTACATGAAGCAAAACAACTTGACCTAACAAGGCAGCCTGGAAAAAGTTTTCCATTAATTTCTTATTCCCAATTCTAAAGTTGCAACATTCTGGCCATGTGAGGTGCTTACTCTTGTCATGTCCCCACTGAGCTCCCAAAGGAAGCTGCCTTACCTGGGCACGGTCAGAGCTCACATTGCTGTTTTCAGAAAAACACCGCTTTTTTTGGTTGGTTCCCCCCCTTGTAAGCGAAGCAAGGCTACTATCAGCATCCAGTCAGGACAGGCTTTCACAAATGAAAAACATTAATCAAACAAGCACCTAAGGAAACCTATCCAGGTATTTTGTCTTGGCCACCAACATGCAGGAGATGGTAACCCAACAAACGCGAACACAGAAACAAAAATCAATTATCTCCCCAAAGTGCTTTTTGCCCTCTTCACAAAGACCTGCAAACTTGGAAAGTAAAGGCTAATTGGAAAAAAGCCCCTACCCTGTTACTGATCTTGATAACGATTGCTGAGAAAACCTAAGCATTATATTTGGAGAGCATGTCTATAGCAGATTCCAGTAATAAATCTGAAAACATGGAAATTTATGCCTGATTCTGCCTTTGTTCTCCCTTTTTTTTCAGGGGGATTTGTTTTTTTGTTTGTTTTGGGTTTGTTTTTTTTTTTAAACAGGTACTATTAGCAATATCTGAGAATAAACATAAGTATCCCCCAACAACCTAAATAATTTTCTATCTACCTCCATAAAGTGAGTGTAAAAAAAAAAAAAAAAAAGTGAAAACACTGGCTTTGAGCAAGAATATCACAGTTTTCCCCTTTTGCCTCTTAATGCACTCCTCCACCCTGAAAAGATGTTAGATGCTCCATAGCCATTACAGAGCACATCCAGCCAAGACAGGTTTCATTTCTCATTGTTCCTAACTTAAATTACAGTTTACACAGAAGCTACTAAACATTGTATTTTGTATTGGGTTTGCGTGGCAAGGTTTTGGTAGCTAGGCGGCTACAGGGGTGGCAAAAATACTGTCAATGCCTTTAAACCCTTAGCTAAGGTCAGACATATTAAAAAAGCGATGAAATAAGGAGACATTAAAACAGTTTGTAATTTGTAACTGCCTTCCTACAAAAATATCCTTCAGAAGTGAAGTTCAACATTTGTGTTTTATGATTAAACACGAATACCTGTACATTTGTCTTGCATCCAGACTGGTAGATCTTGTGCAGCACAACGTTCTATTTCTTGGTAACTTTACACATGGACTTTAAAACCCTACCTGTTTCCACTGTTTTTTTGCTCCCTTCCCATTTAGTAAATGCAGTTTTTATCTGTGCAGAATCTCACTGTGATAATATTAATTGCAAAAGAAAGCAGCTGCAGTAGACATAACAATTCCAAGCAGTTGCAGAAGGTATCTTTTTAAAGAACAAAAAAAGCTGCCACTGAACCGAGCCTTCCAAGTGAATATAACTGAGAACAGGGTAGACAGTGTCTGTGGAAGGCTCTCTACAAGGTAGGTAGGTAGTTACCCACAGGTTACAGGAATTCTCCAAGAGATTTACACAAACTACCATTTACCACTAGGAGGAGAGATAGGACTTAGGGCTTGTCAGTAATCTTTACCTAATCAGGCATGCTTTTACTGTTTTACACCCATTGAAGAAATCCTCTCATTATATTCCATTGCTCTGGAAACTGGAACATCAAAGTGGTCCTCTTAGATACTCAAAATGGGGAAAATAGGGTTACAAATCTCACATTTTAATATCACCTGTTCAATTTACCATAACAAAATAGCAGTCCTTTTGTGGTTTTTTTTTTTTTTCTTTGTTAGGCAAATCACCTATGGAAAGGATTTTCAGTGCAATCCATTTGAGAGGAGAAGAGCTGACTGTAAAGTCTGTCAACTGTGGATATCAGACAGCCAGCAAGCACAGTCAAATTGTAAAGGCAGTGCAATCTCTATTGTGCACAGGTTCCACTGTCCTCTGCTTGGTAGATTTACAGCTGGTAAACTATACATTAATGATCCACACTCTCTATAGTTTGTGACAGCTTCTTTAAGTTTATGCAATGTATGTATCACCTAGCCAGCACACCTAGCACAGTGTGCACATATCCGCAGACACCGTAACAGCGTGCCACGGTATTATCAAGAGGACTTGGAACACACCAGCGCTTCCTTTAACTGCCTACCGAGTGCCACTTACCAGAGCCCTGTAACGTAACCCCAGCTGACAGCTCAGTTCAGCAGAAATTGATGGTATTGCTGTAATGGAGTTATCAGTGACAGATACCTCCTATGCAGCTTCCAGGTCACACTCACTTAAGCAATGATAAACGAGCATGAAACACTGTTAGCACAAAACAAGATCATAAATACTCAATTCTTAGTTAAAAAACCCCAACAGCTTCAGACAGCTGCAGTATCTTGCAGTTTCCATGATTTTATGGATGTTCTCACTCTTGTCAAAAATGTACCACAAAACAGTGAAAGGAGACTTTTTATAGATTTAAAAAAAAAGGAAAAAAAATCCATCCAGAGCAAATATTGCATCACCCTACACTGGTTAATACACAAATACATCAGTGAAACTTACAGAATTTATAACAGCTTTTGGTACCCCAAGGTCGGACATCCACCCATCCGTCTGTCCTTCAGTCACAGAGACCTGCTTAGTCTGAGAGGATGCAGACCGTTTGGAATGTAAACGTCAAAAGTTGTAAAATTCAGTTGTCTGGGACTCCTCTATCCACGTACTGACATAGGTGGGAAGCCACGGGTTTGCAATGGAGAAAGGACAAGTCATCCAAGGGGAAGTAGCCCTTGTGATTGCACTTTATCCCCGAGGACTTCTCTCCACAGGCTCCAGTTGCTTTTAAGAATTAATAAAGTGTATTCCTAGGGGTAGTGGCTGCTCACACTGAGATCAGTGACAGCTTAAGGTGGGAGAGACTGACAGCTGCTTCCCCACTGCAGCAGCAGTGTCAGCACCTTCTCCTGCTTCCCCATCACCCAGGACTCACAGGGTACAACATGAAGGGCATCAACCCTTCTCCACCCAGTCATCACGCTGCCAGAAGTCTGTCATCTCCAGGTTATCCAACACTTAGCCAAACACCTCGTAAAGACATGATCTAATTTTGGCAATTTCCATAAGAAGAATTAATTCTAATCTAAATGCAGGAACAAGCCATGCTTGAGGATGAACTGCGACCTCAGTGGCAGCCAGAGCGCGTCTTGCACAGGGCACCCCTGCTCAGCCACCACTAGGCTGCTGCTTCCTGCTTCAGGGGACACACCAGCTGGTCAGCATCCTCGTTACAGTCAGCACTGTACTACAGACTAAATCTGTTAGTATTAACACTGAAAACTTTAACCAGCTGGGCTACATCTAAGACCTTAGGAGCAATCAGAAATTAGTTTATCCTAATTCTCTGTAATGCTAAAAAAATTTTATTTCCTTACTGGCTTAAAACAAGATTTTTGAAAGAGTTCTAAATATTTTCATTTAGGATGTCAATGCCACTTTTACAAACCATGCAAACATTTATGCAACATTTGTTATTTATATCTTTTTAGGGTTTTATTTGCTTTTATTTAGTTATATTTCCTTCACAAAGTTCAAAGAATAATCAAACGCTTATTCACTTACCAAAAGCAAATAGGGAATTAACATGGAAATGCCTGCATATGGCCATACACACATATGAAATCTCACTCTCATGCTAACAGCCTTCCAATTTACAGTAGTTGCTTCCTTTTTATATTGCTATGCAGATGGCAGGAACAACCACTACAGTATTGTACAGTAAGAATAAACTACTTAGCTACATTTTGTGCCAAAATACTTGAATTATTACATTTACTGCTAGAACTATCTGCAGTATTGTGCCATGTATATTCTAATGTGCTGGAATTTCTGTCCTGGAAAGTATATTACGAGACAAAGCACACAATATTGCTTCAGTCAGAATTTTTTAATCTTATTCCTACAAAATCATGTAAACATTAGCATACAGATCCAGAAAAATCAATATAATATAATGGTGCATAAACTGTAAGTTTAGAAGAATGTCAGGAACACTTCAACAGTTTATAAATTAATATATACAGTAATGGGTACTCATCATTAGATAAGAACACCTCAAAACTGAGGAATTTAGGTGCAAGAGCTGTAAAACAGAAGTGCTCCGACACCAAACTTGACTATGAGGCAACATTGCAATCTAGGTGACTGCCTGTTGTTGTTTCATATTGAGCATTCAATTTAGCTGCTAAAAAGTATAAAACAAAAGTTTTGGTAGGAAGTTTATTTTTTTTGAAATCATATAGTAAACATCCCTAAAGTAATAAAAAACCCCCAAAATTGGAATACTCCATAAACAGGTTTCTAGAAGAGTGAAACTGAAGCTTATGAGGCTGCACAAAGAGACCATCAGCATCTCCACTCCATGCCACTTCAAACAGAGCACCAAAAGGCATCTCCAGCTAGAGAAATCATGTCAGGTAGGTTATAAATGGAGAGTGGTGGGTAGAGGGAAAAAGAAAGAAACAGAGCACATATCAGGCTGATGCAATATTCCTGTTTCCACATGCAGCATTCCAGGCAGTTTAGCTCTTTATTGAATTAGAAAGTCATGGGAATGTAACACCGTTGTTGGTTTGTTAACTCTGGGCTATTTTGCTTAAAAAAAAAAAAAAACAAACAACAACAAAACAACAAAGAAAAATACAATCATCAGCCTGTCTGCAATCAAAGTCATATTCAAAGTGTTCTTACAGCACTGCCCTTTACGGGATCAGGGACACACAGTAGAACACAGGATCTATCACTCTTATTCAGACAACACTTTAAACAGCAAAAGGAGTTATTTTCCTTTTCTGCTGTCCATACAACCATATTTCACTGGGGGGACAGGGATGTATGGTAAACATATCCTAAAGAACGATCTCAAATAAAAGGCATTCTTCCCCATATTAGAAAATTCTCAGATATCAGTGAAAATACGGATTGCATAAAATGATGAGGATTATCCTGGAAACGCTTGACACTGCAAAAACTCTCTTAACTGGATACCCTATAATATGATCTTCAGAGAATCTTTCCAAAGTTAAATATATTTTTCTGTTTCTACGGTTGAAGTAGAATTTTATGCCATCTTGTTTTGGTACATTTTTCATACCTGACAAATCACTTCCCCTCACTATGAAAGTTAATATTGCACTAATAAAGATGTATTTATTTACAATAAAGGGGAAGTCCTATCTAGCTTTTTGCTATATTTTCTTCCAGTTGTTCAGGAACAAATTCTGTTCACCTTTTCTATAGGAAATCCTGAGTAGCAAGGTGAAGATTTGGCAGATAGCACCAATTTTCCATCACTTGTCTTAATTAATAGGTACATTTATCATCGCTGATGCATTTATAAGCACGATCATAGTTGAACCTAAATGCCCAAATAAGAGCTTATTATAAAACACTGTTATTCCTATTGCCAGAATCTGAGCCAATGCTATAACACCAGGAACAGGAGAAAAGTTTTCCACTGACTCTGAGGACACAAACGCAGAAAAAGGCCTGAAATTCTAACCCAAATCTTTTCCTTATAATGGATGGGGGTGAGGAAAACTACAGCTGGAGGGAAGAATGGGGAGAGACCCTTAAGCTGCTGTGTCTGTCACCTTCCAAGCTGCCCACTTCGCATTAATGCAAAGGTGCAGCACTCTGAAGGCGTTTATAAATGACCCAAACTCTTTGCCGTTGCTCCCGCCAGAGCAGCTCAAGCAGTGAGTGCTTTACTGTAAGCCAGACTGCCAACAGCTTCCAGCATTTAATTACCACATTGTATTTCAGGCTTGGAGAGGTTTAATCTGACATTAGCCAAAGGATTTGTTGATACTAGAGCCTTTGCTTACTACATTTCCTGCTACGGTTTTCACTTGTATTGCTGAACTGGTAATAGCAAACATGACAGACCAGAAAATCTAACACAGAAGAGGCTAAACTTAGCAATTTGGGCTGAAACTTAAACTGAGTTTAATCTACTAATAGACAAAAGTTTCATTGGATTGGCCCTGTACGTAGGCCTGGAAAAGTTTTATCACAGATGTATCTGCAGTTTTGTGTAAACTATTCATGTACTACAGCAACACTGGTTTGGTATTCACAGAGATAGTAACAGCACAGTTTTTACACCTCTTTTGCCCTCTCTCCATTGTTATCGTTCCCATGCCTAAAAAGACACAGGCGCAAACACCTAACAAGACTTCATGTTCTTACCTGCAGACTTTCCTCCCACTGATACGTGATTTCCATTTCCTCACTCACATTATCCCACAGGGATCTTATACTCACATATATGCATATTGTGCTAAAGGAGAACTGATATGACAATATAAACACAACTAGCAGACCTTAATTCAAATGATATGGCCAACAACAGTGAACCTTGAGAAACTTCAAATATACCAACGTATCCAAGATCTTGTCCAATGCTGTAACAAACAGCACCAACGAAATGGTATTGAAGAGTTTCATGTGCAAGTGTTTCCCTCTGCTTCTAACTTCAGTCACATTTCTCATTTTCCCATCCTCCCATACCTCATTTTTTCTCTACTTCTTCATGCTAATTTTTATGTTTGACTCAAAAAAGACAATGCAGTTGTGAAATGCATTATAGCTCCTCCAAAATTTTTCATTTTTTAACCATTTATTAAAAAACAAAAGATTAAAACCAGGACATTTTAAGTTAAATGAATGAAAAAGTTGATAAGAACAATGAAGGTACTGTGGCAGTCTTACAGAGGTAATAAAATTATTACAATTTTCAGTAAGAATGATCATGACAATGCTTCTCTCTAAACTCATCCCAGGAGTTACATGGCTGCCTGTACTCCAGCACTAAGCTTACATGAGAAATCTAGGTAAGATCTCTGAAAAATAAAGGCAAAGGAGTACAGAGATATCTTCTGAAGTCTTTCAGCAGTCTCTCGACTGAAATACAAATGTATACCGGAATATCCTGCTTAACAAGGTATAATGCAAGCCAGATTTACCAAAGAAATCTTTTCTGTACACACATGAACAGGGTTTTCATGTATGAAACCACCAAACAAAAAATCTCATCTCACAAAGGTGATGTTTTTTTGGTTTGGTTTTTTTTTTGGTCTGGGTGTTACACATGACTACCAATGCTGTCAATATATATTAAGTTAAGCCAATTCATACATTATACCCAGCAATTCACACAATATACCAGTGGGAGGAAAGGAATAATATTCTGATCAAATACATTTATTTTAATCCTCAAAGCACAACCCTTTTTCTTCATCATCATCAGAATCTGCATAGGACTCAACGGCGTTGTATATGAAAGAGTACAGCTTGATATCTGGTCCTGAAGTAGAACAGCTTCTGCATTCTTCATTGTAATATCTCAGTAACAGCCTGTAAATGTCCCCTTAAAAATAAAAAGAAATAATTAAAAACCCATGTAAGATCATGCCATATGAAGAATGTATGACTGCAGCTGAAGACTAGAAATGCACACTCCCACTGCGGTAGTTCTTTAAACAAGCAGTGAAAGGAGGCAGGCAACTGTATAAGGGGAATGCGTCCGTTTCCAAGTTTGTTCAGAACACAGGGTGGGCTCCCTCAACTTTCTGCACAAGCTATCCCAACATTAGGCTTTCATACGTATTACCTACAAACGTACTGTCAGTTACCTAGCTTTGTGCTTCTGTTCCAGAAGTTAGACATTTAACAATTACAGTGGGCAATGGATACAGTGCTTTTCTTGTCTTGCCACTGGATAACACATCTGACCACATCTTGCAGGATCAAGCCAGAACCACTATAAGACAAATCTACATCGAGAATGTGTAAGCAGATTTTCCCTTTTTAAAGCATTTTAAGTTATATTAATAATTTTCACAAACCTTCCATCTACCACGTGTATATGTATTCTGGAACGTAACTCCCAAGTGAATTAGAAAAGGATTCTACAAGCCTTCTAACAGACTAACCGCAGCTGACCCTGAATCAGAAGAGTTCCCCACGTTAGAAACAGGTACAAATAAACTGAGACCCATTTGTTTGTGTTCAGGACTTGATGACGATAATTCTTATCGCACAATTTCCACCGGCAGAGATGGTTAAGTCTCTTTGCTGCATGAAAAGACCTCTTTATGCTCACCAATAGTTTGGCCCTTCTCACAGAGAAAAGTGTGCATGCTGTAAATATCCTGCATCAGCTCGACATCTCCAAAGGTAAAATAAACAACATCACGTCCAGCCTCAGCAGCTGCCAATATCTGTATTAAGGCTGAAACAACAAAAAAAGATTACACACATGAATACAGGATAAAACAGTTTGCTGAAGGGGAAAAACACAGCCTAAGTTTACAGCAAATAATCATACTGCCCATGGCCAGCTGAACACTGCAGAGCAGTTTGAACAATGGGTAGATAGGTATTACTTCCACTTTTAAACCAAAGTAAATACTGGGCACTGCAGCTCAGAGTTTTGAAGTATTCTGCTGGAGTCACTACTCACAACCACCTTTACCTTCTAGACAAGCAACGTGCTCAAAAATCAAAGGGTTTTTAATGGTCCTCCCCTTCCCCCCCAAACGGCATGTGGCCATTAATTATCCAATAAATGTGCATGACAGCAGAAGATGACAGAGCACCATCTTGCACCGTGGTTTAAGCTGCTTGCTTCAAGTCACAAATAGTGGGGTAAAAGCATCCATTTACTAGATTCACTATTTCCATTCTCTGTCACCCTTCAGAAGGCATGGAGCCAACCCTTTCAACTAGGTAAGCTACACAAAGCAGGAGCCGATCCAACTTTTAGCTCCCAAGAGGAGATCTGTGGTTCTGCAGCCTCTTCCTGTGCAATTTAAGGTGTCCATTTTACCTATAATAGAAGTATGCAGCATGAAATACGACGGCTCGTTCTGACCTAAAAAAAGTGAGTGGCAATGCCAGGAATGCAATTCAGGTTATTTAACTTCCAGCTTTATGTCAAACTCGCTGGACCAAGCTGCGTCCCAAGTCCTGTCAATGGCTAACATTACAAAATAGAAAATATGGAAAAGATCTTGGAAACAGATTTTTGAAGATTCATTTTGATAAATCATATGGGGCATTGATCAGTAGTCCAGCTGCGTCAAGCTAATGACCCATGGCAACGGGAGAAAGTGGCTCTGGTCCAGCTACGTTTTCTCCCTTCTCATCCACCTCCTGACTTCTCTGCAGCAATCAGGTGCCCATCAGACATCTCACTGAGCCAATTCCATTCACCAACCTGGCAGAGAAGTTATACAACAAAACAATAAAAGCTAATCGTTTGCTGCTAGATTAGCAGTTGAATTGGCCAAGTGAAGGGTTTGCTAAGAGCCAGAGCTGATGCGAGGGAGGGCACCAGACCATACGACCAAGAACAGCGAAGGGGAGAAGAAAAACCAGGACCCTTTTAGGTAGCGCCAAACTATGACAAGAGCACAGCTTTTTCACCAGCCAGCACTGCGAGGCTGCGGTGTCAAAGGCACACCATCAATCACACGTTCATTTCAGGTAATGTTACAGCAGTCCAAATAATGGACCCCAGCAACTATTTAATCTATTGCAGCTTGTCTTATTTCAGAGCCTATGGGTGTGGTTCTGATATTAATTCTTTCCTTTTTACCCAGTAGAGTTAATTAAAATGTGATTAATATTGTCTTTGTGAAGATTAATTTTAAATAAAACAGCATACGTATTGCATTACCACCTGCCAGTGGAAACTAAATAGAAAGCTGTTCATAGCTTAGCTCAAGAGTCTTTCACATTTCTAAACAGAGACCTAATAAAATACTGCATTCTTTAAGCAAAACCACCTCTTGTAAACCCGTAGCTAAAATAAATTACATGATTCACATGTGAAATTAATCTCAATCTGGGAACGCTATTTTAATTAAACTACTAAACCAGCTGTGGATTTGGTAAAGCTTCAGTAGTTCAGCTTTTAAAGGGTCTAATTAACTAGCTTGCATAAGGGAACAGAACCTAATGAATCTTATTATTCATTCCAAACAAACAATGCAGTTTCACTTTACAGAAGATATTAAAAATATACTACTGTTTATTTTGCAGGTGCAACAATGTCACACTGGGTTAAACAACCAATACTCCTTGTGTGGTTGCCCAACATGTAAGTTCAGAACTGCAGTACTATCATGGTAGCACCTCAATATTGTGCACATTTACATGAAGCAAGATGTGTATTTTTCTCTCCTTCCACTAATCCTACAAGCGTCTTTCTAAAGTTGATAGCAGCCTTCCTATTGAACTGTATGTTCTCAGATAAATAAGAACACCAATTCAGCTAAAGAGTACTTTCTCACAATCATTGTAAGTTAAATTTATGTATTTGAGATGACTCATCAGATCATCTCTTTTGCATTTTCAATAGAACAACACTTTTCCAATCTTTAGACTGTTGTACAGAGCCCCCGCAGCTAGTAATTGTTAAATTATCCTCTGGCTTGAGAAGCAAGACAAGATCTTCCAACTTCTTCCAGTTATATAAAGATCATTTTTTCAGTATTCAAAGTCCTAAGTTCATACTAAAATTCTGTGGAAATATCCCTAACTTAGCTGGAATATGACTTGTTTATGTACCAGGACTTTAATTTATAAAGCCAGATTATTTTTCTCCTCCCTTAAGACGACTTTAGTTTTCACATCGTCTGTGACCTTGAGTGAAACCATATTTTATACACAATCACGTTAAACCTTCCTAACATAATCATAATCAAGCATGATCAGATCCTGCAGTAAATACTGCTTCTGATATAGATGGTCTGCACTTGACAGCCCATTTTATCTAATGGAAATCAAAAAAGAACTGTCAGGAAATCAATGAGCATTGAGGGGGAAAAAAAAAAATAGATGCTCAATGAATAAAACACATTAAGAAAACAAACTAATGAAGTTGGTAGCCTGATGATTGTTTGTCTCACTGTAACCACCTAAAGCCGTTCAGAAAAGCAATTTTAAATACTCTCCAAATGTTTGAAAACAACAAAAACGTAAATTTCTACTCAGAGCTATATGAATCAGGATAGCAATTTAAATGTCGGGATCCATCAATTCTTGACTTGATGGGAAAAAGACTTAAATGAATATAGGCATGTGATATCTGCTGCATTATAAATACTCTAATTAAGAATAAAAGAACATGAGAGAGTGAGTGATATAGCAGGCAAGCCAGGAAAGAAAGAAGCATGTCTGAGTGACTGGAAACCTCTCTGGCATACAGCAATATATTAAGGAGCAAAACTGAACATGAAGCATTACCAGCAAGTTTGTGAAGCCTTGCAAATTACCAGACACTTTGAACAGCTTTGCAGAGATACAAATTTTAGGCATAACCTGAAAAGACTGCTGCAGGAAGGTCAACTGATTTATGTGACTGAGAACTGCAATGAGCGTGTTCTTTTGTGAACTACTATTGCGTGCCCATGCTTTTGAAGGTTTTAGTGCTACAGGTCCTTGTAAACCCAGCATTTCACCATCATGTACTTACCTCAAACTTTAAACTGAAAACAGCATGTAAAAGCAGCATGCATTTTTATTGTTTAAGGCCACGTTACTCATGACCTAAAGATCAAAGCTAACGAACCAGTTCTACAGACGGTTTAGCTATTATTTAAATTCCTGGCTATAATGTATTAATACAAACAAAACCAAAAAACATCCTTGAACAACAACAACAAAAGGCCAAGAATCAAAATCTAAGTTATTTCATTCATTTGGACATTGATGAATTGCTACAATTTACCTTTTAATCTGGAGTCCCCTCCAAAGGCACCACATCCCCAGTTTCCTGTGGCTATTGCAGAGAGATGTTGAGGTGGAACATTGGGTCGAGAGAAGCCACAGTAGGCCTGCAGGCAGACAAGAGGTGATCGCAATCTGGCGTGATATTTGCAAACAATAAGATGATAACAATAATCAGTATTGTCTTATAGCAATACCAAATTCAAACTACTTCAATGAACCACTAGTGTTCCTTTAAATTTAAGGTCAATCACTAAAGAATTTAAGACAAGAAGAATTAGATATAGGCACTGACTCCTAGGGATTTCATCACAGCTATAGGGTACCACAATTCAGAGTTTGCATAAGGAACACTAACACATCATCAGGTGCATGCAGCTTCTTGGGCTCTCTCAAGTCAGGGCTATTAGTGTGCTTAACATCCAAAGCACATTTGTACAAAACTAGTGGGCCAGGCAGGCTGCATGGACAGTAATTCTCCAAACCCCCTTCTCCCAGGGAGGGACACGGATTGGTGTTGCAACAGAATGCCATTTTCTTTTCAGTTTTTATTTAAAGGGCATGTATTTCCTCAACTTGCCAGGACATGGAGAACAAGAACTGTCTTGTCAGACACAGTAAGAAAGTCAGCAAACACTTGGAAGGACTTCAGCAGCAATGAATATCTAAGGAAGTGCTCCCCTATGATTTTTTCACAGCAAATAAAGGATAAAAATAAAACTAATCACTCTTTTTAAAGGGAGACAATGCACCAGTATTTTAAATAGGTTTCACCTAGGAATACAGAAATAGGAAAGCTTTCTGTGCAGTTTTAAAGCAGTTAATATGGGAAGCAGAAGAGCTGTTCCTTTAGAACTACATAAATGAATCTGGTTTTAAGTGGTACACAACTTCAAAGATATTGTATCTCATATTATTTAGAAGTTGTGTGATGTTTACAGTTGGTTTGTTTTCATGTAAAACTGTTACATATAGTTCTCACAGTTAACGCAGTTTGAAACATAACTGTTCTGCATATCGTAATTCTTATGGAAGCATTTCTTGGCAAATATGAAACGGTAGCTTTTTTTAATCAGTGACTATCAAAATAGGCTTAAGGACATTTATGAGTGGAATTGCAAGCCCAATTATAAGTCAGTTGTTCCTTAGCATTTGGAAAGTGGAACTTGCAACTGGAAAAATTATTGCTAGTGAAAGTCTTTATTAGGCAATAATCTCAAGGGGCCAGCAAGGATGAAACAGTGACATCTCTTACACATATATCTGCAAACCTTCATGCCGAAATTGGATATAATGACTTTTTTTTTTCTTATTCTGAACAGCTGACTTTAGACAATATTAATCTTGTTTTCCGAGTATGGGTTAAACCAGAAACAAGAGTCAGCCCTTACCTTTTGAAAAAACTAACCGAGAATGAACAGCTGGTTCTTTAACACAAATAGATCTTATAAAGGAGAAATCATATAGACATATAAGCAAATACAAGTTGTAAGAAGAATCACTTTGTTTCAATCGTTTCCTAATATCTAACAAAATAACAGACAAAAGAACCTCTGGACACTGAGCTGTGTCTACTAATACATAATACACTCATATTTCAAAGCCTGCGTGTATATACTGTGCTTACTGAGTCCTGATTTATTAAATAATAGAGTTGCAGCTTATTCCATCAACTTGTTTTCACCCACATAAAAATCTTAAGGTTAATATTAATCTTAAATCAAACTGAAAAAACCACCGCAGTAATTTCAAAAATAATTGATTTGTTAAAATATTATAGAACCTCCAATAAACTTAATGAATTTTTTACTGTAGTAAACAGAGAATTAACTCAGGCTTAAAATTTTCTTTAAATACCAATCAGTCCTCATCGAACAACATCAGCCAAACCGATACACTGTATAAAAGTTGCATGGATCTACCATAATTCATTTTAAAAATCCAAACGTAGTCAATAATACTGAAAATTGTAGGCAGATCATAAATTCACTAGAGTAGGTAATTTGAATTTTGTACTAAGATATCACTGAAGTTTGCAAAATTTATTTACTGTCTTTTTCAGGGATAATTTCATTACCAACCATGAAGAAACAAGCTGATGAATGTTACTTTAGTCAAGATGCTAAGGTTTTACGACTAAATTAAATTAGTCCTTCAGCACCGTGCATCATTTCGGGGGCGGGGGGAAGATGAGCTTTCAGGAATATTCCCTTTCCAGCTGAGAATTAGGAACACACTGCTCTATGTTTGAATTTATTTAAAATGCATCCTATATTATTCCATATCCTCCTATACTACAGAAAGCAGATGACCAACAAAGTATTGTGCCCTTATATTTAACACTCTAGCTAAAGCAGAGGCCCGCTGCATCTATAAACACAGATTTTATCCTTAGCATGTTTTGAATCCAAATATAACCACAGTAATATAGTATAACTGTATAAGCATTCCTGTACTCAACTGCCCAGTAAAAATAGCATTGCCATTGCTATGACAGGCCACAGACCTTTCACTACCTATGCCTTATACTAACCAAAGCCCTCATTCTGGCCCATTAGTGTTCTCATTAACTTATGAGAATTTGCTATGCAAGCTGCAGATTGATACCAGGCACCTCTTGTTAGGAGAGAAAATTTAGGCAAAGGCCTTGAAAACACTGGCACAGGTTGAAAGCTAAGGCCTCACAACTATGAGCAGCTCGCTGATGGCAATTACTAGTCACTGAAAAAGTACAACCTCAAGAGCCAGGAAAAGACTGCTTTAGCTTCAAGAACAGGAGCAGCAGCAAAGCAAGAAGAAAAAACAAGTAACATGAAAATCTCAGTCATGCAACGTGATAAAGCACCTGCCATGGCTTGGGAAAATAACCCCATGTTCCCAAACATTATGCAGCACATAGTCCAGGGCAGAGACCAAAGGCTGGGAACCATCTAGAAACTCAAATATCTTATTTAAGGACAAGATCCCAAATTAGGGAGGGCAAGGGAGAAAAAAAAAAAACCACCCACACATGCCCACTGCAGTTCCAGCTTCCCTTGTCAAAGAACTCTTCGCCCTGGCAACTTTGATGACTAAGACTATCAAGAACCACAGCCATTGGAGCAGCGCAGTTTTGTGTACACACAGCTAACGTCGGGTAAGGTCAAGGACTGACTCCTTTGAATACATAGTGATAATGATTAATAATGTATAAGAATTATTAGTAGGAAGTGTGTTGTTTCTGAATGTCAGTCTAAAAGTTTTGTTTCAAGGATTAAACAGGCCTGATTTATCAGAATTCTGAACATCCCCATCACTGTAAGCTCTAACTGGCATGTATATACACATATTCTGTTGCAACAGCCCTTACAGCTATTGTGCAAATAAAGATAGGAGATTTACCAACAGCTGGATCAGTTTTCAAGACAACATCAATATATGAAAAGATAAACTCCCAGGTAATACGGCAATACCCCAAGAGCAAACAACAAAGGTGGAAAAAAAGCAAGCGGCACCATATTTATGACCTGTCACCATGCTAAAACATGAGGCACCCCCTTCTCCACCTTGACTGGAGGGCTGAGTAGGATTCAGCAGAGCCAGTCACAGGAAGAGAACTTAAAATCATAAATTAGAAGCAGGACAGGGAAGAGTTAACAAAATATATATCTAAATTTCATTTATATTTTTGTAAGTTAAATAAAATACACCTTGGAATAGCATATCAAAGGATAAGAGTCATTCTATTTGACAAGCTTCTGCTTTAACATTTGACAGCAAAAACCTGAAAGTACACCTTTTGTAAGAGGCACAACTAAGCAAGAACTTCCTTAGCAGAAGACAATAATACAAAAATATTTGAAAAGGTGCTATAAACATTAATGAAACAGCCTTAGACTGCAGGCCACTGTAAGAAGTTACTGGCCTTGTTGAGCTCTCTTCTAATTT
Organism: Grus americana; assembly: GCF_028858705.1. Lineage (NCBI taxonomy): Eukaryota > Metazoa > Chordata > Aves > Gruiformes > Gruidae > Grus > Grus americana. The sequence continues at coordinate 30,961,079 of NC_072858.1, forward strand.
TCTCCGGACCAAACTGATCAAGGAAACGTCTGAAGTGAAATGCATCTATAGCAACAATTTCAGTGTAGCGTCGCTGCCATTCATCCCTAAAATTGGAGAGAGGAGAAAAGTAGATGCCATTAGTTGTTTAATACTGGAGATATAATCATGATCCAAAATGAGCAATTCCCTGCAGAGCTTCTCTGTTAGAAGCAGCTAGAAAAGTGAGCTCATAACAGACAACAGAGCACTTTTTGTGGGTTGGGTATGAAAGCAGCATCAAAAATCAGACAGGTTTTCCTATAAATTTAAAAATACTCTGGCTAGACTTTGGGCATAAACGTGAAACAAATCTAATTACATGGCACTATTTATTAAGTATGTAAGAACACCGCAAGGTCAAAGAAAAGCACTTTGGCTCTCTGTCTTCCTCCAACATTTAAATAAGAGTACATTGTGTATGTTTCTATATCAAATGAATAAGTTTGTGTATACACTATTTTAACATTGTTGGAGAAAAATTCAAGAGCTCAGAGCTTTCTACTCAGATTCGTGATATTAAATCTTATCTGCCACACACGAGCTGCACTGTGGCACCTGAGGTATCGTTGTCAAACTTCTTGTGACATTAGAATCCACAGTTCAGTCAGTACGTTAACAAAAATTTGGATTAAATACATATAAAATATGTTGGTTTAAGAACTGACATATTGGCATTTATTAGCATTAATATGAGATAACTTTCTTAGCTTGTTGGGTCTACTAAAGAGCAGGATCAAACAGTCAAATTCTCTATTAAGGGAAATGCTAGGAAATACTTAAAGCACCAAGTTTTCAAATTTATAACATTTATTTGTTCCTTCATTTGAAATATTTGTGCAGAACTTTACCTTGGGGTCTTATCTTCATGGCTTCTTGCCCACCGGTAAGTTTCTGCATAGCCTGTATACTCACTGTACTGCTCAGTACCTGAAACAAACAATTTTCCACATTACATACGAAATACGTACATATTTTTTCACTTGGCAAATCTTTCATAGGAATCAATGCTTCTCCAAATTAACATACAGTTCTCAGAAGCAATGGAAAATAGAAATTCTTATCTGCACCAAGAATACAAGAAGCTTCTTTTCCACAGATGATGTGTAGCATCCACCATAGAACATGACAAATGCAGATCTATGTATGCTGTCCAGTACATAACAAGATACTTTTCAACTTTGCCACTCAATTTCAACAGCTTCTCAGTAAACTGCCTGTCATCTATAAGTTTTACTGGCTAACATCTGGTTAACAAAGACTATGAGCCTTTGTGCCACCAGTATCTTGCTTTACTTTTTTCTTGTTTGAGGCTACTACTTGTAAACACAATGATAAAACAGTCACTCCACTATTGAAAATGTGGCAACCCTACTTCATCACAATTTAGCAAACATCTAGGCTGACAGTTTAAGAAACATGAGAAGAAAAATATAAAGAGATTCAAAAGTGCAAGTGGTGAGCTATGTTTATACATTTTATTTCTCTGTTAAAGTTTTATTTCTCTAACAAAATTAAAATCCATAAAGCCAAAGAAAACCTTGATGCTCAGAAACCTAGCAGATTTCCAACATGCCAGTGTTACCCAGTTTGTTGCCCTACACTCTCTTGAGGGCAACCTTACATCAGGATAGGTAGGACTGTTAAGCGTCCTATAATCTCATTGCCCAAGAAATCACTTCTTTCCCTTGTTATGGTTTTGTTTTACATTTGTTGAGCATGATTCCTGCACTGTGGTTCCTGACACGAATTCTCAGATACCACAGCAATTAGTGGCACTGAATGGACCGAAAGGCCACTGCTCTCAGCTGCAGCGGTCAGTACCAAGAAACTACTTCTGTAAAAGCTCAAGGACCCACAAAACCATGCTCTGGAATGTGCTTGGCTGCTCTGTGAAAGACTTCAGCAGGGTATCTTGGCAAGCATTAAGGGCTATAAGTAGCTCATTAAGACCTCCAGTAATTTTAGCTATTATGCTCTATGCCAACTCCTTTTCAAAGGTTTATCTCAAGACCAAGAAAGAGAGCATTTTAACTGAGAGTAAGGATCATAATCTTTCTAAAGATTTCTGCCTTTTACCTCATTTTGCCAAACTTCAGGACTTTGCTTCAAAACCTGGGGATGCACAAATGCTTCAAAGAAATACTACTAAAGTAATGCCACAGCAAAAATCACAACTTTTCCCCATTTTGAGCTCATGACAGCTGAATTTCAGAAATAGGGGACTGAAAAGAATACCTTGTTTGGAAAATCTCGGCTCATACAGGTACAGTTTGGCACAAGTTATAAACAATAACAGTAAGAAGAGAGCTGTTAAGCAACCCCTTAATTACAAACAGTGACACCAGCTATGCCTATAAATATAACCGAAAAATAGGTTTTAGAAAGACATGTAAGTCAACAGCAGAAAACATATGATTACTAAATCAAGAGTAATGCCTAACTATTGCACAGATCGGTGATACTCTGAGAATACAAATGTTTAAATTTAATCTCCAAGTTTCTCAATCTCTAAATAAAAATAAAAGTTGAACAAACAAACATAAAACTATTAACTTTCGACCTCATCTGACAAGGGAATTTGAACGCTTGCTTTCAGTAGTCTCAAGCACAGGAAACACAGGCTGTTCAAAACTGTTTAAGATGATGCATATACTTCGAGACATTTTCCCCATTTACCCAAATTAATTTTAATGGAAAAGACTTATCAGCACTTCTTTAACTCATCTGCCATGTTATCTACTCATCATTTATTTGGATTTGTCTAGATGATTAACCATACTGAGGGCACAGAAATTCCACAAGGCTATTTTGAAGAGTTGCTATGCAAAATGAGGGGGATGGTAAAAGATTCCTCACCAAAAATTCACTTCCTGTTAAAAAATAATAAAAAAAAAAAATCAAAGTCCCAAAAATTCTGATGGCAGAATATGCCTAAATATTCACACACCCCCAATGCCCTCATACAAAGGACAAGAGTGAGAGCAGATGAAATATTCAGAAGTCAGCCTTCTAATTGAATTGCAGGCTATCAACCTTCAGTAAGACTTTTCCTGACATAGGTAAAATTCAGTTTTACTGATACACTTGGAAAAAGTGTCTGAGCAAATAGTAAGAAAAGACAGACAAGGAAAGTGAGAGTTTCTTTTCTGAGAGCTCTCTTTAGGGGACAACCTCGCAAAACTTCCAGCTTTGAAAAGAAAGCATTTCCTTTGGTGTCTTGCGTGTGGAAGAAAAGACTAGGTTATCAAGATATTGTAACAGGATAGATTAAATGACAGTCAAAGTATTAAGCTGACTTTCTCAAGGTTCATTGTTTTCATTAATTTTTACGGAAGTGCAGTGTCTGATGATGAGAGCACCAGGAAACAAACAAGCAAATATACATATATATTAAAAAAAAATGTATCAATAACAGAGAAACTCAAAGAAATCACACAAACTCTAAACCCATGTCCCAGAAATCCAAAGTTAATGAAAATCAATGGGTTTTCATAAGTGAAGCTCTGGAAATTTGTCAGACAAAAATGGATATTCAACTGGCAGTACTTTTGCCTGTGAACTACTGGGATACAAACTGCTGTTGCTGGGAGAACAGGAGCACTATAAGATAAATTAGATATGCTAACATTTCTGGTGAATCTTTTTTCTTCCCACTTAAAAAAAAAAGGTAAAAAAAGCCAAGCCACAAATACAGCATAATAGCACAATTCCATCAGAACTTTAAAAGCAAACTACTGTCCTGGTTTCAGCTGAGAGGGTTGATTTTCTTCATAGTAGCTAGCGTTGGGATATGTTTTAGATTTGTGCTGGAAACAGCATTGATAATACAGAGATGTTTTTGTTCTATGGACTTATTGTTGAGCAACGCTTACACGGGGCTGAGGCCTTTTCTGCTTCTTACACTGCCCTGCCAGTGGGATGGCTGGGGGTGCACAAGGAGTTGGGAGGAGACACAGACAGGACAGGTGACCCAGACTGACCAAAGGGATATTCCATACCATATGACGTCATGCTCAGTTTATAAGGAGCTTGGGGGAAGGGGGGGGGGCGGCAGTGTTTGGAGCAATGGCGTTTGTCTTCCCAAGTAACCGTTACGCATAACAGAGCCCTGCTGTCCTGGAGATGGCTGAACACCTGCCTGCCCACGGGAAGGGGTGAATGAATTCCTTGCTTTGCTTTGCTTGTGCGCGCGGCTTTTGCTTTCCCTATTAAACTGTCTTTATCTCAACCCACGAGTTTTCTCACTTTAACTTTTCCAATTCTCTCCCCCATCCTGATGGGGGGGGGAGTGAGTGAGCAGCTGCGTGGTGCTCAGCTGCCGGCTGGGGTAAAACCACGACAACTACAAATACTAAAAAAGCCTACAGTCAAAAGAAAGTATATACAAGTATCATTCAAAAATACATTCTTTATGAAACTTGTAATAGTTACAGCATCAAACAGTGAAACTGCCAAGTGTTAGTGCTTATGGGACTTCATCCATCTAGAAAGAGTTATAATTATTACTAAAAATAAGTATTTATTTCTCAGACTCCATAGTCTAGCTTTTCATTTGCATATGATCTGTATGGCATTATAAAGTTCCCAGGGACAGGGAAAAACCCCACCATACTGACCATCCAGTATTTCTTAAGAGCTACAAATTCTACCTCTGAAGAGGTAGTACTACTGACACTGAATAAAAAGGAATACATGTGAAAAGTGCAAAGGCATAGTTTTGCAGTCACCAATATAAACACACATTTACTGCCAAAAGTGAGGTGAAGGTCCTTCTCTCCCTTTCAATCCTTTCCGATCCTTATCGTGCGCCACCTCTAGTCTTCTGCCTCTCCAGACAGTGGCATGATCAGCCTGCTAAATCCAGCTGAAAACCAATTCTTCCCCTCTGAGTAAATTTTCAGCTGAACCAATTATCTGATCTCATTTACTGCACGGGTAATGTGCTTAGAAGTCTCTGAAAATGCATCGCTAAGAGGTGGTCAGGACTGGCCATTGTTCAATCTGTAGATTTAAAGCAAACATGGAACAATAGCTTCATCTGCTCTTAACACTGCGTATACGTAAACTCAAAGAAGGAAAAAACAACAAAAACAAAAAACTGAATTAAAAACACTGGCATTTATTCACAGCTCTACCAGAAATGCAGCTGTGGGAATCTTTGGCACTGCTGCTGACATTTCTGTAGGTAGCTGTCTGTGTTGAAGAACTTGACTGTTTGCATGACCAGTTCCATATTCATTACAGCAGTGATCTTAACCAGATGCTGTGCAATCACAACAAATTTAATTTCTCTCCTATTTCTCAGGCTCTTCTGCAAATTTAAGCTACACAGTTATACCCATTAGGCCGCTGAGTCAAGATGCATCACAAAGAATGTAATTTATCAAGAGGATTGTGACACGCAGTGGAGACTTGGCTAAGAACCAAGGTGGAAGAGCTCCAGGGATGAAATGAAAATGATGGAATGACCGTTTCCATTAGAGAAGAACACCATATCACAAATACTAATTGCAAAACACTATAAAGCACTCAAGAAAACTAAAAGAATATTGCCGCAGTGAAAAAACATCCTCACCTTTATCTGTTCATGCCAAATCACTATTTTCTGCAGGAGGATGGAAGAAGGTCTTTCAAAACATTCATTTAGTGTTTTCCCCCAATCAGTTATTACACAGACTGATAGCTGTGCTCTTGTTTTTACCCTCCCCAGAACAGCCTCACCCAGAGGAGGGTACTTCAATATGTTAATCTTGTTATAGTACCATATCCAAAATACACAACAGAAATCAGCCATGGCCAAGAATTTTCTGACTCATTTTTTTAGAAAGGTAATCACAAAAGCCAATTTATCAAAAAGTTTTCACAGAAAAGGCATTAATTTTGGCAGGGTGGAAAAACAAAATAAAATACTGTCTTAAAAAGATTACAAAGTGTAAGACTGAAAACAAAAGGTGCTGTGCCCAGTACAATCAATAGTTCATGGCAGAGTAATATTTGCAAGATCTAAGCTCAAATTTCTACTGTGCATGCATGTGAGAGAAAGAAGTGCTTTTCCAAGAAGTGTGTTCTACTACCTGTAGAAATTCCTGACTGTTTAGGTAGCTCAGGTAATCACCATTTTTATTATAGTAGACTGAAAAACATACAACATATGTAATCTATTACAATATTTGCCCGGAGGATCTCTCTGATCAATTTTTTTTTCTTTAAAGTTATTCTTTAGAATAAATAAAAATTATAGCATCACTTTATGTATCAGTCATGAAAAACGCTCACTGTGTTCCCGTGTTTAGAACTGAGACACACACAGCATGACCTGGGCCTCTCCAGTTCTTACCAGTGATATTTGGTGTTTTGATCCAATGGATAATAAAACATTCCAAGTTCTATGACAGTGGTGGAAACAAAAGGAAAAACACTTTCAGCAGAGCACTGGACAGACAGAGCATCTCCCTACACAGCCCCTCAACAACACACTGGAGAAGCATTTAGGTTTTGATGTTGTAATTACAAACCCTTAACTAACTTACAAGTAACACAAACACATGTTCATAACTTACAAGATCAAAATGCTTAAGAGAGACTTCCTGCCTTTCTATCTTTTTTAATGGATGCTGATTTTCTCCTTTTCCACTTCCTCCCCTTTTTGGTAACCAGAAGGCAGTTCCTTTTCTCAGGGTTTTCAGCCCCACTGATCACAAAACATTACACATTCCAGACAGGAACAAACCCCTCCTGCTTTAACATAACAGAAGCATTACCTGCTAATAGCTCCTAAACACATTTGTATAGGATCAAGTTCTTTCTGCTTTCTGTCACTTTTTTTTCCCCCCCTCCACAAAACATCTATTGGAACAGCAGTCCTACAGTCTTAAGAGGTGGGGTGAAGAAGGAAGCTCTTTGTCAAGTGAGTATTGACTTTTTTTTTTCCTTACCCCCACAGTATTTAAACATACTAAACTTCAACTTGAAATATATTTTCTATATATAAAACCAGAATAAGATATGAAACATTTTCTGCAAAGACTAACCTGTGATGATAAGACATTCATTGTGATCCAAGACTTCAGTGATGAGCCTAGATACAATCAGTTCTGGGTTGATTAAAAAACGAATTTCTTCTTGTACTAGTCCTGCCCCGGTCACACCACCTCCAACAAAACGGTTTGCAAAGTCAACCTAACAAAAATATATTCAGGAGGATTATGAGATAAATAGCACAAAATCCTTTCATTTACCTTGGTAAATAAAGTCCTATATAAATTTCAAAAATTCTGTTGAAATCTGCTGCTGTCCCTTAAAAATACAAGCAGCAGGACAGAGCCTGATTAACAGCATACCTTTCTCTTTTTCCTTTCTACTTCTCAGAGAACTTAAAACAAGTGAGATATTAGACAGCAAAATAAAGTTTTGCATATCAAATGCTCCAAATCCAAGTTTTGTGGGTTTTCTTTGAAGAGCACATATTTAAGAATAAAACACATTTCAGTAAATGTCAAAAAGATTAAAATAGTAAATCACAGTATTCTTTTTACATTTTATGGACATTGAAGAAGTATTAAGTTGTCCTTTAATAAGCATTCTGCCCCAGCTGTCCACACTGAAGCATTTTTAGATTAGCATTGCCCCTGTACCAGTTGTTCTGTACCTAAAAGAATCTCTTATGAATTCTCCTTGAAACGTAGTTGAACAAGGCAAGTCATTTTGATCATTAAGGTTTCTGCTTGAAATAGGAAAGCTCTGGACTATTTTTTGCTGCATGATACATATTTTGCAAATTACATTTTTATATAGACAACAGTTTTAAAAGGGTTTGATTTATTCAATAAAGTGGTTACTATTTATGCAAATTAACTGCCCATATAAATTTATAATTTGAAAAACTCACTTCACCTTTCAAATGCTATTAGCTTCTAACTGATTTTTATTCAGATAGCTGATGAGAACACATTTACAGGAAGGGAACAAAAGTTGCTGGAATGACATGAACACCTGTGTAGGTTACAAACTGATTCAGGAGTCAGAGTCAAGTTTAAAGCACACCAAGAGCTAGCCACTACAACAGCAAGCGTTCCTGAAGTCTATCCTGGAAATACCAATACACTTCAGTTGTTAAAGATTTGCTGAACTTGCCTACAACACAAAAAAGTAACATGAAAACTACCCATATGTTCAGTGCGTCAGGGCCCCAAATGCACTTTAACTGTGCTGAGTAGCCTCACCTCGGGCCCCCATTTGCCCCCAGCACGCGGCTCCCATACAAACACACACTCTTGTCCTGGACCTCACCTAAGACACGTCACGTATGGGACCACGGCCAGCCCTGTCCTCTGCTGATACCCACCTGCTGACTGGACATCTAGGACTGAACTTGGTGACCTGACTCACCCGTTGCCTTTGTCTGATGACCATCAGCCTGTCAGCAGAAACCGCTATTGTCACTGTCCCTGCTCTGCTTGTCCCAGCCAGCAACTCTGCCTGCTGAGGCTGGAGTTACTGTGGACTCTTGCATTGTCTTGCCTTGGTCATCCTGCTCCCTCCTGGAGTGAGCGCTCTTCCTCTGAGCAGAGATATTTTGTTTGGTAAGACTTGAAATAGCCAGGAGGAAAAATATCACATCCTAGGCAATACCCACTTTTACAGCGTGCAACAGAAACAGTACATGAAAAGGCATAATCCAACCTTCTCTCACCTCTGAGGTTATAGTAGAGTATTGAGACAGCAGAAAAATGGTTACTACTGAGAAGTTGCTGAGTTAATAATTTCAATACACCTTTGAGTGCTCAAGTTACATAAAGTCATGAGACATTTTAAAGTTTGAGCAAAAAGCATTGCTGAAAAAAAGTCCTCCTGTTCTCCTTCCTCGTCTTCCTTTGCAGCATTTGTTCCTGGCTAAAGCTGTAATTCTTTTTTGGTAAATGAACTCTAAAAGGCTTTTTTTTTAAATTTTTTATTTTATTTCTTTTTTGAAGAGAAACAAACCCCAAACAACTAATTTGAAAACTCAAATGTGTTCCTTGATATCGATATGGACAGGACATCCTCCTTAAGAATTTCTTTTGCTGACTGGCTCCCAGACCAAGACAGTGGTGCTGGCAGCAGCAAGGAAGTCTCCTGAACCACTGACCTGGTCACTGTCTGGGGCACAAGAATAATTTTTTGAAAAATAAACTGAAACCCTTGACAACTCATCAAAATCACAGCCTGAAACTTTCATCTTGTCAATCTTCGATTCTGGTTTGAACCAAAAGACCTGAAGCTGTCCAGGGCTTGTGATTTTCTGTCAGCTCTTTCTGTACCAGGTACATGTGCAAACCAAGATGAGCTGGGGAATACTGACAAGTACTAAGACTGCCCATGGAATTAATTTTGACGTTTCTTTTACCTGCATAACATCTTGTCATTTAAGTCAAATGAAGATAAATGCATAACTTCATTAAGCTGGCAGACCATAAAGTATGACAAAAACATGACATAAGGCCACATTTACTGTTATATGCCCTTACCTGTAGCATACCTTGTCCATTGCTTTCGATGGTGCCTTCATAGGTGACATGCAATCTAGACAGTTTTTTCTGAGATCTATCATTGAGGAAAAATATTGTACAGAAAGTATGATTACAGAATCTTCAAAGGCATCCATTTTAAAAGAAAATCCACCTAAACTTCTTACACACATTAAACATAGGGGTTTTAAAAAAACCCCGAAGGATTAAAGAAAATGCATTTGCCTTTCAGAAACAATCTGTAAAAGTTTAACATAGCCAATTGTTCAGTTCCTCCACCTCTTTTACCACAAACCCCCAAATTTGAGATTGAAGTTCTATGTCTTTCATGCAAGTTTGTCCTACATTAACTTGCTAACCAGCAAGAAAGCTGCAACACTTGTGTTTTCATGTTGGTTATCACCCGTACTTCATTATATTTCCTGTCATTTCTGAAATGAAGTCATCTCTCTTTTTCCCACTTAAGCAACAGCACCAGAGATGTGCTACTGTTTTAAAAATTCACTTAAGACTTGTTGACTTCACAGGCAAACAAACATACTGGAAAACTAAGGGCACTCAAACTACTTGTGGCCATTCGCCCACTTCCTTCCATACTTCTCTCCATAACAATCCATACCAAACATTGTTTTCTGTAGTACTTCCAGGCCTGAACCGATTCCATATGAACGGGATTCAGTTATCATTGATTTAAGTAATTTCTTACATTAACAGGATGTTTGACTTACCTTTCCCAGTCTGGAAACTCCTGGAGACACTGTCTTGTAAACGTCACCAATCCTGTAGGTCCTACAAGCAAACCAACCACAGAGGAAAATGTATTAACTGCTGGAGCTTTAGTCCTTAGATTATTTTAAGTGGTAAACTTTTAAAATTACAACAAACATAATTTTTGGCAGAAACACAAGAGCTTAACCTTCCTCAAGAGCAGTTTTGAATCTTCCCCTGACAGCCCATGCTCAAACAGAAAACAAGTAACATGAAGACCAAAATAGTCACTTTTCTTGTCCCTTTGGAGTTTGAGCATTTTTCTTTTTCCAGATCAAGGAAAAACTATTTCTTAAGTGATTTTTCACTACTAGGAAAGACTCAATAATTGAAGTAAAATGTGCTGCCACTTAGAAAAAAAGAAATTGCGAACCTTTAGAGATGACTACTGTTCATTGTTAACAAGCAATGCACAGAGTACTCAACGTACGGAGGGATGAAGCAGCAGCTCGTATTTCCAAGAAAGTCCTACTATGTCAATAAAGATGCAGTGTTAGTGGATTCCAAATCAAGCTGTTTTCAGCCCTGCCACGATGCTAGTGAAATTCACTGTATTCCAACTCAGAAAAGATGCCTGATCTCAAGAGAAAAAGAGTAGCCATTGCTCATTGCAGGAAGGATGCATTATCATCTTCTCTCCTTGTTCTACTAAAAAAATTTCAGCTTTGCAACAGAAAGAAAATATCAACTTTTTGTTAGGTGATGTCATCCTAATAAAAACTTCATTTGAGACTTGTTTCTTCGCTCCAATAAGTCTACTGCGCTGGCTTGTGAAAAACATTCAAAACAGTATGTAAAGCACAAATGTATCCTTCCAAAAGCCTTAAATAATCGTCTGCTTTTCTTCAAAATTATAGCGGTTTAGGGAGGAAAAAAAAAAAAAAAAAAAAAAAAAAAGAGTTGCTTGCTCTTAAAAAAAGTGCACAGCTTTCAGTAATCAAGTGATTTTCACAGGGGAACTCTAGTATCAGCAGCAATATTTTATAAATTAAGCATTCACCTTTTGAGCACAAAAGTCCTCAGCTGATATAGTCTCCACTGTATTCTTTTACAAGGAGTTCAATTACCATTTACAATAATAAGAGTGGCAAAATTACTGCAGTAATTTATAGAGCTAGGTTACTTCAGTCTTACTAATTCGTTGGACAAAAAAGAACAAGAAATGGGCTCTTTTAAAGGTATGATAGGAATTTTTAATTCAAGAAAAGAGCACTCAAGAATGTCATTAAATATTATTTAAAGTTACAATGTTAAGAAACCTAATACAGTAGTTTCATAAAGCACGTTGCCAACAGTTTTCATATGCACAGGGGGTCAGGGACAGCTGCATAAATTTATGATTTGGTTTACATGAAAACATTATTACTCAAGTATTAAAAAAGCTAGTATACTCTATCTCTTCTCAGTCCAGCAAATAGATCACAACTTACTTTTTACCTCAGAGGTTTAGTTCTATTGACATTGCTGAAAGTTTGATAGCTGAAACAGGATGTAGCTGCATTTAATTTGTGGTGAATTAAAATGATGAACTGAAGATGGACTGAAGCAAGTAAAGGGATTTTTATATTTAATAGCTTAAAGCTGGCTTTCTTTTAAAACAAATCCTTCTGAGAATATGAAGCTAACAGTGAAATACTGGCATGTAAAGAAAAAAATCTTTAAAAAAATACTATAGTAAGGATATTGCTGCAGATGTGATGTATGCTACTGCAGTAAAATCTCTTTCTTTTCCAAAATACAATATAAAAGCTCTGATACAGTTCTCACAAAAATAAATCTATTTTTGAAAGCTTATGCAGATGTTCAAATTTACGCTAACAACAGAAGATCTGTCTATGCACACTAAGAAAAAATATCATACTAACTTCTAAAAGAGTTTGGGATATCTCATGTCTTGCTATCAGTTGTTTTAGTTAACTGGGCAAACCTCACAGCAGCATTGCTTTGGGATAAAAGAAGAGAAAAACCTGAAGTATCAACACAAGTAGGGGAAAATCCCTCAGAACTACAAATGTTCTAGTCAAAGGACTAAACGTGCATAATCTGAAGCTTGATTCAGAATCTTTAAGTCTGTGATTTTGATGACTACGTATGGTACTAAGTTCCCTCTACATTCTCACTCTGATGCGGTGCAGCAAGTAGTTGCATACATTACAAACATTATACATATATTTATATATGCACATATACATATCTGTATAGACACTTTTTATTTTTGTGTATAAGGGGGGTGAAAATATATCTGTATATATTTTACATCCCCCCAATATATCTCTCTCTCAGAAAAAAGAAAACAGAATAAGCTCTGTACAAAACAAATTAATTGCATGCATCATCCATATGAGAAGTGACATTAATATGAATATCAGTGTACTTAGCAAGCTGGCTTTTGTTACACACTTCCATCATAATGATGCATAGTCATTTCTAAATCTAATGGGATTAAATTTTTCATGTATCTGCTTTGTAGCTCAAAAAAAAAAAAAGAGTAAAGGATATACTTTTTTCTGTGACTCTCCTAAAATAGCAGAAAAGGGTCTTAAGTTTCTCAGGCTTCCGTGGTGACCGTCCTTCAAACAATCTGAAAAACAAGAAATAAAAGCAATTAATTAGATTTCAGGGATATAGTGTAATTAGGCTACTTATTAATTGTGATTTGATTTTTTAACTATTATGCACGTATTTCAATTATCCTTGCATTTAGATACTCTACTGTGGAAATTAAGTCTCTAGACAGCCCCTCTGTAACACAGGTCTTCAGGAGTAACAAGTTCACTTGCTAAGTTGCTGATGAAAACACTAAGTGAACATCGATCTCACTCATACTGATTTTGTAATATAAAAAAAATACAATTTCAATATGAACACCCCAGAAAGCTACTAGTTTTATTTGAAACAGACTGGCTCGGATTAAAATAAATGTCTGAGGGGTGACAATATGTATGTTGAGCACTCCAAGATCCAAACGTCTTACCCTACTCTCAGCTCAGTGAGTTGCAGAGAAGAATTAATGCAACCATATTGCTTTCAAGAGTTGCACTGCACCAGCAGCATTTCTAAAGAAAAGAACCTACCCCCAACAGAAATGGCTTCATCCACTGGGCTACTACAGGCATTCTAACATTCATTTGTAAAAACCTAAGCATTAAAAAGAAGCATCCTATTTTTAGCCATTAAGTGAATGTATTCTTTTAAGGTTAGCTGAAATACTTTTACTGCATCATCTATCTTCCAGCAACTTGAACACGTATTACTTAATTTCACTTCCAACAAGTGACAAGGCATTGTTATTGACAGCACATAATGGAATTTATCCGGAAGGAAGAACAGAATCGACTTCAGAAATAATATGCTTTGAGTAGGAAGTTCACTAAAAGATGTCTGATAGAGTGAAAGCCCTGAGGATGTAAGATTCTCCCCCAATAAACAGTCTAAGTAAAGGAATGACACAACATTATTCATTTGTTTCCATGCACTGGAATGACAACCTGCCTTTAAAACCAGAATGCCGTCAGGTGAATTTAGCTTTTAGTAGTGACCCAGATTTTTTCAGTATTTAAAAATTCTTATGAAATATATATGCTGAAGAGATCAATTTCACCCAAAATCTATATTGTCAGAGAAAATTTTAAAAGGGTTAAAAAGGTTATATGAAACTTTTTTATTCTTTGAATAATCAATTGGGACTTAAACAGTCTATTTTAAAATAGGTCAAATTGCAAATTCTATCAAGGGGTTGTGCTTGCACAACTAATGAAGGGTTCATAAAAGAAAGAGTTTGTGTATGTGCGTGTGTGCAGGTCTTGCCTAAATTATCTCTCACCTTTGATCGCGAAGTCTCATTTAAACTGGTTAATTTATCTCTTTGCCCAGTCACGCTTTTACTAGTTGTTTGTCTCTTTACATCAAATTGAAATCTTGCTTATGTTGCAAACTCTGAGGAGAGAGTTCTTCATGTCGCACAAGCAATACATGATTCGGCATAACTAGGAGACTGGGCAGGAGAAGTCCAGAATTGGAAAAGCTGTGCCTGAAATAAGTCAGATCAAGCTAAAAGGCTATGGCAAGGCAGATGAACTTGGTTTCATCCATTACAATTACTCATCAAAATGAAGTCACTCTGCCAAGTAGGGAATTTCAACCAAATATTTTTTTAAATCTGAAGTGTTCGGAATGTCTTTTCTCTTGTTAAAAGCTGTGATAACCACCTATAATTACAATAATGAGAATAATCTGTATTTCTGTTCTAGTCCTATATGCCAGGGTAAAAACCACAGGGCGACACAAAAGAATCTGAAATGCTCTGGGTTCCGACACAGGCATCCCTTGCTGTAAAGTGATACGCCATATAGTGGGAACAGAACAACACTGTGGCATTCAAAATTATCTGTATTTTGACCTAGTAGTTATATGCATCCAGTAACTACATGCATCAGATTTTCTACAGCAGTTAGCACAAGAGCTCTTATCACCCTTCTCCTCTTCACAGTATTTGCTTTTCTTATCTATGACGTAAAATAAATTGTACTTTCTCTCTGACAAGCCACTGTTAAATACAGAAAAATACATTTTCAAAAATTATTTATTTATTAAAAAAAGCGGGCAACATGAGTCCTGCACACACAGTTTAGGACTGAATTGACCAAAAATTATGTTTATTTAAAAGAGAACGCACTCATAAAAGGATCGCCATTTATGGCAAGTTGCAGACACCGTGTCCTAGATTAATATGCTTGGAATTACTTCCTATTTTCTGTGCAGAGAATTCACCTTTATTAGTGAGCTAGTGGCAAAATGAAGACGGCTATCTGCAAATATGTGTTTTATTATATACACATATGTTTACAAAATGCAAGTATATTATAATATACTAGTATATTACTTCCATATTTTCATATAACCAGACCAAGGAACTCGTCTTCAGCTATTTCAAGTAAAAGTGCTTTACAACATTAGGAATTTGTTTGAAATGCCAAAATTCTCACAGATTAATGGGCTATGAATTAGCCTTAAACCCTCACAGTATCTAATTAATTAAGGTTTTGATAGTCATTCAGTTTAATTTGATTGCTTCATATGTTCTTTCAAATTTCCACAGAAATCATATCACAATGACATCAATGATTCGTAAGACTTTCACCAAGCTAAAAAGTCAGAAGAAAAGCCCAAGAGAAAAACACAACACTCCCCCTCCATACACGCAGGCAGCCAAGCATCCCTAAGTGCAGCACAAAGTAACTAGTCATCTTTGTGAATGCAACAGTAAAAGCAAGTGATATTTATTTACAACAATTGAAAATGGTCCAGTCCTGCTCTACTAAGTGAGGATGTAACATGGCAAAGCTATGAAGATTTTACCTCAAACCTTAATTCCAAAATGATCAATTAGGCAACATTATGAGAAGTTTTCTTTCTGAAGCAAATATCTCTATTTTGAAGAACAAAGCTAGATGAGGGCATCAATAAGATATTGAATAAAATTATTCATCAATCTCTGAGACACAGATCCTACTAAAAAAAACACTCAAAAAAGTTAAGTGGAAACCACATAATCAATTTCCTGACAGAACCACCCAAGGCCAAACCCCATTCATTCCAATTAAAGAACTCATCCAAATGAAGTGCACTGTAAATCAAATGCAAAGCACTGCAAGCCCACTTTCAGTCGAAGTAATTGAAATATTACTGGCAACTGCATATGTAAGCTGTTTTGCTTTGTACAAGATGTTCCCACTGCCATGCACCTAACTTCAATTTAGCAGATACAGGAGCTAAGAAAACTCACAGGGCTGATCACCACAGCTGTAAATTCATCTCTGGCTCTCCAGCTTCCAGCTGGGGTAGCGGCAATGTTAATCAAATAAAGGACCTCTATAGAGAAACACTTAAGTATTCTGAGGAATCAGGATCAGAGATTTAAAAACATAATAAGGTAGATGTGTGAACAACGTCATAAACACAAAGTAGATTGTTAAAGTCATTGTGGCTAAATGAAAACTCTTCTAGCAAATATTCAGACACCTAATTCAATTGTTCTGAAGAGAAATCCTATATATGAGAAATAAAATATTAAAAATAATAAGAACTTGTATTGGAAAAATGTAAAAAAAATTTAAAAATTACTCAACAACTGTCAGTAAACATACGGTAAAGTTACAAGGCAATTGTTTACACTATTTCAATAATTATTACAAAAATACAGGCATGTTTTGCATTAGCATTTTCATAAAATTTTAGGGTGGAAAAAAGCATTTTAAAAGTGTAATCAGTATTTGGGTTTTTGCAGTCTCATTGACTGCAAACTCAAAATTGTCTTATTTTCAAATAGCACTTTCACCTTAGAAAGCTGCAGCTGAAAGCTCTAAAGAACCTGCTCCCGAGTCCTTTGACAAGTGCCTCAGGCAGTGGTGCACACAGTTCTGTAACCAAACACTAACATGGTAATTTCAGCATTATTGCACAAGTGTGTCATCTTTTCAGGAAGAACAGAAGCAAAGACTGCACATCAAATACAGACACGTAGGAGTAATCCATGCTCACACAATGTTTTATAGATTTTTAGAAGTATCTTGGCAAGTAGCAAGGTACTTCAAAGGGTGCACTTCCAATGATGCAACATGAACAGGATTTAATAACATTAAGAGCTACACAAAAATGACCTTGGCATGCATATAGTTTACTAGGGAAAAGTTGAGCCAGGTTAAGTAAACAGTTTTGAAATACGTTCTTTCCGATTGAGGTATAATTATAATACAGTCATTTACCTGTAAAATTTAATTTCCAAGGAGCTAAATTGATCCCTTGATGTTACCCGAAGAACTGGCTCCAGTAATTTTACAAGCAGAAGGAACCATTACAATCATGCGGTTTAACCTCCCAGTTAACTGATTTCAATATCAGTGTTTCCATCCCCAGCCTCTATCTTCCCATCCCAGGCCAGGCTTCCTTTGAGCATTACTTTGCAAAGACTATAACCATGTCTTTAAATTGAAACTGGAACCTCTCATAAAACTCAGAAAGCTGTCCACACTGTAACAATATGCAAAAATTTGCAATATGGATCGTACTTCAAAGAATAGTTCCCATAAATCCACAGCATTTCACATGCACTGATTGCAAAAGTGTGCATAGACAAATTTCTAACTGTGGTCCCCACAGTTAACTACTTGTGCTTTTTCTTACCTACCACAGCCACTAAAAAGTGCCTTTTTCTTTACTACTATAGTTGAAGACACACTCGTACTGTTTCTCATATTTTAGCGTGATCTCACTGAAGATAATACTGCATCTGAGCAAGTGCAAGACATTTTACTAAAACCTCATATAGATGAATTTCACCCAGTAAAGGGACTGAGCAGGGGGAAGGATGGCAAGTTAAGGCAGAAATGAAAATACTGACATGACCTTCAATCTAAAGAAAAAAGCTTTAGTCTAATGTATAGAATGGCAAAACGCTTGGGGAAAAAAATAAACCAGGAATCTTGCTTTTTCTATCTTGGTGCATTTCAAGCCTAAGCTTATCTGGTGTATACATGCAGGGGTGGAAATACTATGCTTACGTATGTTACTGTCAAACTTGTATTACTCTCCATATGATTGAGGGCTACTTTTATTAAAAGGCTGAGCATTCTCAATTGTTAGCAATTTCAACAGGAACCACTAAAATTTCATACTGATACACAGCACCCTAAAGGCAAAACTGATCTAGTGTTGAACAGCACAATAAACTCATCATTTAGGATTACGTCAGTTGCACTGGGGAGCACACAGAAGCATCTCTTACATCTTTCTCTCAGTGGGGGATGACTACTTCTAAAACCAGAAGAGAAAAATTAAACTCTTTTTTTCCAAAAACAGTATCATGTTTTTAATGAAGTCTTTTTTTTTAAGCTTTGATTTGCAATGCTAAGCATAGTTGATCAAAACACTTTGTTTCAGTATGGGTTCTGTCACAATATTATTTGACATTTTTATTCAATTATGCTCAAGGTAACTTCAGTCACATGCATATTAAGGACTACCTATAGATATCAGTGTATCCAATATCTAGGAAATCTGTATGCATTAATGTGCACAGAGAAAATATCACATAAGCATTGGAATGCATATATAATTACATGTGCTTATCACATGAATGCACAGGATAGAGAACAATCTCTTTCTCTCTCTCTAATATATGGAAGTAATTCAGCCTACCATATAGGAATAACTGGAATAACATTAATTACTTGCTTCCTTTGCCTGAAGTACTTCCAGAGAAAGCTTTTTCAATTGATTAGGGTTCCCCTCCCCATACAGAAATATTTATCTGCCTTTTAAACCAGAGTGCTGCATCACTACAGCTTCACTTCAATGAAAGAGATGGAGGATAGTTCCAGTCACTTACTGATAAAGGACTTTTTATGAAGAACAGAGCTGCAACAAGTGTTTCATTGCTACCATTTACACTCCTGTGTAAATGAATTAGACAATGTTTCATTCCTGCTTACATACCTGTATTTTGTTATTAACAATACCTCAGACCCACTCTGGTCTCCAAAGCACCCCAGAGGGTGAGCAAGACAATCCATTACAATAAAGGAATAAAATACTTTTGTACCATTCATAAAATAAAAAAAAAAAAATTAAATAGTGTTTATTTCATCTTTGTCTCATGCTTTTTTAATTTATTTTTTGGTGCATGTTTTAGAATATATTAGTACAGTAGCACAAGTAAATAAATATGCATATATTGGGGGTGCATGCTCAAAAATTTTTTACTGATAGGTATGTGTGATCAAAGAAGTTTGAGACAATTGCCCTAGACAGCTTTAAATACTTAAATGTCAATTACATAAGCTAAGATGAGGAAACCTTAGCAAATTTAAAATGGGAAAATCTTATATCCAATATAAAGTACAAACCCTTTCCAGTAAAGTCCTGCAGCCATTGAAAAATATTTTAAGTGAGAACTAAAAGTAAGGCTATTCAGAATATCAGAACTTCAATTCATGAAATTTGGACTTATTTATAGATATCAAAAGCAAAATAATCCAGATGAGAAATTCCTCCCAGAGAGATGAAAGGCAAACAAAATAACTAGCGCTCAGAGCACAAAAGGAAATGCCCCTGTCCACATCTTGCACTTCCCAATAGGAAAGCGTAGCTCTACCTTACACAAGTCAGATACAGCAACCTCAGTTCTGCTTTTCTGGTGCCTAGTGTATGTGTCTTCCACTTAACAACATCAATTCTACCTTTCTGTATTAAAACTGCCTTCCTTTTATCAGTTTATATAGGAAGTAATTTAGAGTTTTTTGAATTCCCTTGGTATCAAGTAGGAGAAAAACAATACATTCAATAAATAATTAAATCTCATAGGCAATTTCTTACTAACTGTCATATGTCATAGGTACGAGCTGTTGTCATCTCAAAGTTATTTAAGAACATCGTACTATTCAACACCGTTGGGTTTAGTTAGAACATCTTTAGATTAAATAGTGACTTTTAAGATTTGTATAAATAAAAAAAATTGAGCAATGTAATTTTGTTGGTAATCTAGATGCAAAAGCTATCTTTCCATCTCACACACTCACATTGTTATTCTCTGTGCTTTTCATTTTGTATTTTCGTTTATCGTGGCAAGTAACTTGGAACATTGTAAACCTGTTTTAAGAAAATATTTTGGTGATTTATGAGTCTTAAAATTCATCAGATTGATACTTGACTTTGGAAATAAGATGCTAACTCCAAGTACTCGACTCCAAGGAATAGCAGGGTAAAATGAGGTTCTAAAAAGAAAGGCATCCCACAGCATGGTACAACTAAGTTCTGGACTAAATGTCTGTATTTACTAAGCTAACAAAGTATTCAGATCGAAGATCGAGTACTGTTTTAATCACTATAACAAGTCTGGCATAATTACTTTGCTAAGAATAGTGTCCTTTTAAAGTTGTCGATTTAAAGAGTATTTCATCATTTACCACACACAAATGTTGATTTAAAATTTTTCAGAAAATTATAGTCTAAGTATTCCATCCCAGACTAATTAGAACATAGACCTAAGGCAGGCATAACAGAAGCAGTTTTGTAGGATCAGTGTCTATAAGCTCAGAAAACCTAGAATCACTTTTCAGAGAAGCAATGCATCTCTCCATCCAAACCAAGTTCTCTCAAAGTTGCTAGATAATTTATTCCCCAGAGAATATTCATTAATGTTGCAAAATTGATGTTGTTTATGAAGAGACAATTGCATTACTAGTAAATCAGATTTCAATTCTGCTGCATAAATGTACTATACAGTTTGCCCATTTCCTTTCATATATTATACATTCCATAAAAGACATATATGTCTTAACTAGTGGGTTTTTTCCCCTCATTTCCAATCACTTGAAAGGTTTGTTTGATAGAGATGAAGAAATTCAGTCCTAGTGGAATACTGGTGGTTTCAGACCAGAGCATCCACTAATATATAGGTCAAAAGATCTACCAGGCTTATGTCGTTAGACATACAACCTTCAATTATGAATATAACCTCAATTGCTTTGATGGGAGCTATTACAGATGCGTAATATCTCCAGTTCAACTATGGTAGCTTTTTGCAAAAGGAAAACAGAGGAGTTATTGTAACTTGACACAACAGCTAAGAATGGATCTGCAGCAGGTCCACAGAGCAAAGCAGGTCCTTGACAAGCCTGTCTCCTTTTTGGTCATCCAGAACACTGACTCAAGATTGTAGAATTGGTTTCCTTGTATTTTGCTTTTACATATAATCAAACTAGGGAGTTTCCTAAATTACCAAATTCTATAGCTTGGTCAATGGGGGGGGTGGGGGGGTGGAGTGGTGTGTTGTGGAGAAAAAAGACTCCACAGACCAATGTCTTGTGTGACAGTGGACTGTATCCATTTCGTTATCTTCTCAAAAATAAATGCAAGAAAGCAGTTGCTTAGGGACGTGGTTTAGTGGTTGGATTTAGCAGTGCTAGGTTAATGGCTGGACTTGATCTTAAATGTCTTTTCCAACAAAAATAATTCTATGACAGTTCAATCTCATCTTCAACACATTTCCAGAGGCGAGGGACAACAACCATTTCTCCCTTTTTATGAAAATGCTATGTTAAACCACAAACTATTCACAAAGATTAATTATAAGCATCACCATAAGAAACTACTTTTAACTGTGAAAGCAACATCGTATTTGTAGAGATGATCTCAGAAGAGTCAATGCAATTCATGCTCCACATTCAACCAGCATGCAATTTCTGTGAAAAATTTATCAGTAAGAGAAATAAATGGCAAATTATTTTTCTTTTCTGATGGGATATTTTTGCGTAAACCTGCTCAATCAATTTCCATGTTATATATTATAAAAACATTAAAAAAAAAGAAAAATTGAGCTTTTTACATTTCACTTGATATTTTGAAAAGAAGCAGTATTTTATGCTATTTAGTATGATCTAATGTTCGGCCACTGAACAGATGTCATTTTATCTACTAAAATTCATAAATGTTCAAGCTTTCAAAGTTAAACTATGGATGCCATTTTATTAACTACATTTTTAATGAATTATGGTATTAATGACTTAAGAATCGTAATAGGCCTATCCTTGCCAAGTACAAAAGGGAAGAATTTAATTAAATTACTAAGTATTTAATTATCCACAAGTGACTTTCAGCCTGTAGCATGATGAACAATCAAAATAGATGGTCAGTGTCACAACATACTGTTGAAGTAAGTGTTTCAGCGTGAAAAGAGAAATGCTCACTTTTTTTCTCATCTCATCTGGCAAGACCAAACCAGAGATGACAGGTAAAGCACAGATGATTTATGTTAATACTAACACATAAAACGGCCTTCCTCCTTATCAGTTGCAGTTATTAGTACATCCACCAGCATTCCAGCAACTTGCCATCATCATCGTAGTTACCATTGCCAAGCACCGGTGCACCAGAAAACGCTTAACGGCAGCAGAGGGAGGAAGAGTAAATTCTCAATATCTTGCACTGAGTGTCTGTTTTGTCAGACAGATTTGTATCTTGGAGCAAGAGTGGAAGTCACAATACGCAAGTTAATACCACATAAAACATGGAGAAGACTGAGACGGAAGAGGGAATAGACAGCACTTAAATGTAGAAACCATAACTATTTTATAGTGTATAAAAACGTACTAATATATAAGTCTGCATAAAGTGAATTGATAAATGACTGCTGTGTAAAACTGAAAACACAAGAAACAGCTTATACACTTGTGTTTCTAACTTAAGGCAGAAGTATTTTTTTTCCCCCAGTCTCAAAGATTTGAGAGGAGGAAGCCTTTTGTACAAATGTAGAAAGGGCATGCATAGTGGAGTCAAGGAACACCACATTTGCCAAAGGAAAATTCCCTCAAATGCTAGCATCCACTCAGTAATTTTGCTTTCTCAAGGAACCGTGGCAGGTTATTTTTTTTGTACCCAAAGAACAAAGTAATTCATTCACAGCCATGTAGCAAATGAATTATGCTGAGGAAAGAACTAAGCCTGAAAAAAGCTGCAGACCATAACACTGGGGAGAAAGGGTTGCTGTGTGGAACAATCTGTTACACCCATCCCTCAGCATCCCAGAGCAGAGCCGCAGCATCCAAAGTTCTTACATCAAAACATTGTTACAAAGAGGAAAAAGTCACAAACATTTTAACTTCAGTCATTGCCTACTACCTTTTGAATATAACTAGCTTCATGAAAGGTTTTTTTGTAAAAGCTGAAAATACACACTGCAATGGACCAAATTTACAAGTCTGAAACAATAGCTGGAAACACGACATTTTATTCTCTGTCCTTGTTACTGAAGAAATAACTTTTCCAGGGTGAGAAAATACAGGGTTGACAGGAAGAAAAATGGATACTATCCATCCTCCTTCTCCCTCTCCATTTTAGATTTCAAGTCGGTTACATACAGTACTGCAATAGAAAACTGTAAGTTCTTGTAGTACTCTCTCCACCACTCACTCCAATCTCCTTTTGCTTTTATCCTGATAGTCCCCCTCTCACATTCCTTCTTTATTTTATCCACTGCCTGTCACACCTCTATTCTATTTCACTAATCTGCTTATCAAATAAAAAATACATGGGGCAGAGGGGGAGGAATTTTGGTCCAACAAATGGTTAAGCAAAAAAAGGACTGAAAAAAATGAAACTGTAATTACACAGAAATCACATAAATTAGCAAACACTGAGGAGCAAACACTTTTAATCCTCAGGAACAAAAGGACATCAACTTCCCTTCTTTTCTCCAGTTTGGCAACAATATTCTTGCACTTAGACAAATAAAAATGGCCTTCTACCCTATGTGACTAAAAGCTGAGCATTACCTCATCCATAATGCAAGATTGCTGTATTACCCCTCTTAAATAACATTGTTGGAACTTACTATGAGTGATAGCACTAGGAAGCCAAGCCACAAAACAAAGGATGACTGACTGGAATAGGATAGAAAATCCTAAATAGTTAGTACTTTATACTGGTCATTCTTTAAGTTTATAGCAGAAAACTATTTACCTCATAATTTGCCAAGGCTTTTTTATTTAAAATTAGTTAAAAATATTATGCCTCAAATTAACCACTAGTACTGTACTACTGCGACTTTACATTGCTGTGCAATGTTCATAGAAGAGAATATGAATTTACTCCAGTGATTTAACAGTATTTTATTCTGTAATTGGTGAGAATTTAACAGCTTGATTTATAACATGCTTAAGTTACAACAAAAACCGGTACCTTAAAGTCCTTATTTTTTTTTTTTTTTAAAATCAGCTAGAAATGTGTAGCTGGTGCAAACAGAATTCTTTCCGGAACTTTAGTGTCTTCTTTCACTGCTCTGAACACAAATCTTTTTTAATGCATGGATGGTATTTTTCATTTATTTGTTTTTATGAACTATTGGTGGAAAAATATGCTAAATTGTATGGCGCATCAATGGCCGCCCATACTTCCCTTCTGTAACCCACTGCACTGTTGGAATAAACACCAAGACAGTGAGCCTTTTTCCAGTATAGTTTTCTGGTCTCTCTTCTGAAATATACAGTATAGAGAAACCTGTGCTAGCCCTTAAAGCCAGCAAGCACCAAAACTATTATTACTGCATCGGCATGCCTGACAATTTGTTCTGGGAAGTTCTAGTCTAATATAGCTCTTATGGCACACGTATCCAAGTGTGCTGGATCACAGGTATTGGTATTTTTATATTTCATCTCAGTGTTCAGAGCATATACACTACATGCGTTAACAAGAGGAATAAGAAAAACTCTAGATCAATAATCTATCCAAGCTCCAGCCTAACAAACTTAAGGTTGATCTACACAGACTTGTATAGAAGTAAGCAGAGGACAATAAACTCTCATTTCTAATCTATAAGTCCATGTGAATCATGATATTCTGCAGCAGGAAATCTCTCCATTCTCTTCCTCCATTTAAAATTGAAATAAGCATATTTAAAAAAATAAAAGATGTGAAGAAAAATTCCTAATCAAATATGCCTGTAAGCTAGTGTTGAGGAAAAAAGAATAAGCATTTGTTTAGAAATCAGAGTATCTTTAATTAAATTCTTATGGTGGTCTTTAAACCTTTTTAGGCTAACTTGTAGCAAAAAGGACAGGTTTATTTTAACACGCAGCTCTGCAATTGCCTTAAAATGGTAAGAGATTGTATAGATGCTGAAGCATCAAGTCCTATTGATCTGACTTAATGTACAGATCACCACTGCTGACACAAAGGAGACAACAGAAAAATGGTTGAAGAAACACTGACCTTTAGTTTAAATACATATAGAACACTCGAAGCACAACTGAAATGTATACCATTCACAGATCAATGGCTTATGAGGAGGTAGAGAATCATATCAGCCTAATTATGCCAAAGCAAGACCTTGTCTGTGCATGTGCATGCATGAAAAAAAGAAAAATTTGGAATATTAAGCATGTCTTCCTGGGAACAAGATTGTTTCTTAAGTAGTTGCATAGTTTTCTTGTCCCTTAGAGGTAAACAGAAAAGGCAGAAAGGAAACCACTGAAATTAATGACAAACATGAGAGAAACAATGAGTTTCTTCCCTAAATGACAACAATAATATTTTCATTGAAGGGTTATCAGCTTCATTTACTCCAGAGTGCCATACCTGTTGAAGTTAATGTCTGGATAACTAGAATACTCAGACTTCATCTTTGCATTGCGACGTGGAAAAGTACAGAAGAAAGCATTGGCCAGAAAACTAGCAATCTGTTCCTGTGACATTGTGATGGAGTGATTCATCTTTTGTTTCAGTAGAGGTATTGGCTACCAATAAAAGAAGTGAGGGGGAGGGAGGGAAGGAGAGAGAAAAATAATTAGCATACCCATTTTAAAAGAAAAAACAGGAGCACAAAATTACATTTGTTAAATTAGAGCAAGAGTAATTTAGGCCATTGGTGAACCCTTTAATCAGCAGAACCATTAAAGTCAAGAACAGTTTATTCAAGACAATTTGGATAAAGCTTGCTTGACAAACTACAGATTTCTAATCAATAATAAAAAGAAAGACCAAGAAAACACAACTTATCAAACAAAACCAAGGGGAAGGGGGAGCGGGGGGAATAGATGGGATGTTGCAAATCCTGGGCAATCTTAAAAACTGAAGTAAAAACCCACTTTCAACAGCTGCATAGTTAAGAACCCTCAAGGAATGCTTTCAGCTACAATAACCATGCTTTATACTTTACAAAGAAAGGTGGAAGTCATATCACAGATCATCACCCTATGACTTGCTTTAATTTTTTTCCATCTTACTTGAAGAAATAACACTAATAACATTTGCAGAAAGTCCATGATTATCCATTCTTTTATAATCAGAATGAGCAAAAAGCTCAGCTTCACTTTGGTCTTCAGTTTGGAGTTTTATTTGACTCTAGTCAGGGCTTCTTTAATATAAGAAGAAACAAGGAGGGAGGGAGGAACCAAAAAACAAACCTGAAGTGTTATACATCTTCCATTTTATCAGGCTTTAGCCTCCTGATTCGGAATTTTTGCTCACAACATTCATGGCATGTTGGGTTTCTTAATTATGTGATAGTACTGGTGTTGGTGGGGAAATCATTCTGACTGGCAAAAAGTCCAGTAACAGTTATGATAAATCCACTTGACAGGAGAAAGAGAACACAGTTTTCACCTCTTCTATCCAATATTCTTGGCTGTCATCATTAGCCTAGCTCCAAGGAGAGCTGAGCAGCTACATTTTAATCCTTTTAGTTGTGAATACAGAAATTGCTACTAATTTAGACTGTTGAATACACAGCCCTGCTTACTCCACAAAACAAACAAGTTTTCCTTCATTCTTATAGCTACTACATTCTCATTCACTGAATCTCATTCTGACTTCTATCTAATTAACAAGGTATACTGTGATGGCTGAAATCACACAGCTAGAGGGGAAAAAAAGCCTGAGGAGCTCTCTAATAAGTTCTACAAGCCTATAAAAGAAGGATATTTTGGACAGTATGTGATATGGGAACAAATTTAGCTTTATGTCTAACCAAAAAAATGAGTGACAAAATTCTTCACAATTTACACTGCCTAACAGTACATTATCTTTATAAAAGGCATTTCTACATGAACTTGCAAGTCTTGTGCTTGACTGTGTTCAAAAACTACACAGCATTCTCAAAAACTTCCCCATCAAGTGACTAGTAAAAAAATTTTTAAGAAATAGTCATACTGTTTGAAATTATGTATCTATTGTAGGACCCCTGCAGCATAACAAAGTAGGGAGAGATTTTCCCTGCTCCTGTCCAATAAAATCAATTTAGAAAATTGTAACAAAGGCACTTAAAATTTAGAGTCATTACCCTGCTACTGTGTTACCTATCATACATTCTCATTTACTTGATCAGTCCTATGCACTTCTACCATCTTTACAATGTACAGAACTGGTTCCCATAACAATAATAAAGAATTAGTTACGGTTTGTATGTGCACAAGTATTGTGATGCTCAAACTAGAATAAGATATGCTCCCAAGTAAACAAAGGATTTATGAAAATATTACTTCTAGGATTAAAAAAAATTCTGAAATAAAAAACTAGATGTTTTAAGATTATTCAAGTATTTCAGTTTATAAGTATGATTTTCAAACGTGAAGGCTTCATGGTCATTTCATTTAAGAAAAGCAAGAAGCAACTCCAGCAGATAGAAAAGAAAGTGTTACTGAAGTTCAGACTAAAAATACGACAGCAGGATATATTTTTTTACATTCTGTCATCATAGATGTGCATTGTCTGTTCTTCTCCCTAAGCTTAAGCTACATTCAACACAAAAACTATCTTTTAAGAACATAACATGATCCTGATGTTTTGCCCTTATCCATTAGTCACAGTTTACAGAAAAGTAGTCTGCCACAGACCGTTTAGCTAGCTCTGTTGACTTACCTGGGTGCAGATACTAGGTAGACAGAGTGCCAGTTTGACCATATCAGGAAGAATGGACTGGAACAAATGTTGAGCCTCCGCATCTTCAAGAACCTGTTAAAAAGAAAGAAGAGGTGGGGGGTAGAGGCAGGAATAGAAAAGAAAAGAAAAAAAAGCTTTTTACCTCAGAAATAACAACTGTACAAAAAGTTTATGAAGACAGGACCCATCCAGAAGAAAGGAGAGAAAAACATAGGTCCTATTAGCTTCATGCAAATTTGTAGCATTTTTCATGGTAGCACCTCACCGCATTTTACCTTGCAATAATGCACTAATCAAAACACAGAAACAACTCTCAAAAGTTGCAGATGAGAAAACATGTCACCAAATGCCCTACAAAGGAACCTTGAGTAAGTTCTCATTTGACTCTTTCCAAAGAAATGAACCAAGTTCTCAACTGGTAACAATCACTACCTAACTGCAAAAGTACTGAACAATTTACTTAACTCCTATTAAGGACATATGAAATGCACTGCTCGGTCACGTCAGTGGTCCTCAGCAGCAGCAACAGGAAATGCTACGTAAGAAGAGCATGCAAGCCTGGCCACTTTCTGCTGTCCACCCCTACCACGTTCCCCCACGAACTACAACTGTTGGATTACATATGTTAAAGGATGCAGCCTGCCTGGTCCCACATGCTGAAGTTACAGGAAGAGACTGAAAAGATGCAAGACAACTGATCCTATGACTATTTTAGCTGCCACTCTCTACCTGCTCTAACATTCTTCCCGCGAAGGAGAGACCAGAATTGACAACACTCAAAAAAAAAAAAAATGGACACAACTGTTTCACAAGGCTTCTCAAAGCTTTTACACTCAAGACCAAGTCACATCAAACCCTCCTTGCCCTATTCTCAATTCCCTTCCTGACACTGTTGACATGTTTGGCTGCCAAAGTGTATCAAGCCAATGTATTCAGACAAAGTCCAGGATTTCTCTTCTAAGTTGCAACTGCCAGTTCTGATCTCAACATGATGAACCCACCCATACTCCCATTCATGTATCACACACCTGTTTTTAAAAGGTGCAAAATGTTCTTTACGGTAGGCAATGCTGTTCTAAGAAAAGCTAGGATAGGCACATGAATGGGAGGTTGTGAAAAGAAAAGCAACATAAAGCAGTGCAGTTGCAATACGCAAAGCGGCACAAAAGCATGCCATACCCTCAAAAGTCTCACATTCTGCCATACGAATGGGCTGAAGTAAGATCAAGCAGAGAAAAGCACATTCTCCATCTTCCTGTGCAGTAGTGTAGTTTTCCCCCGAATCTAGGGATCCGGGTACCAGATGTGACTGGCTGTTAGATTTGTAGGCTGTGTTTAAGGCAAAAAGCAGAGAGAACATGCAACTTGCACTACAGCTAGGGAATGGAAGATGAAGGTTCAGCCTTCTGCCTCCCTCCTTCCTCTACATCCAGGGAATCTGTATTTGAGACAACTACCCTCTACCAGTTTATAGAATAAAATAATTCAAATTCTGAAACAGTGGCTTTAAAACTAAAGAATATTATTTTTCAAGTAAAACTGTTAGAAAATAATTTGTTTTACTACTAATTTCACACAAAACCAATAGCAGACAGAATGAATAAAACAGCATTAAGGTATTATCAACTTTAGTCTCTGCAACACTTAAGACTAATTGTGAAATCACAGAAAGTGATCTTTTTAATCATATAATCAAAGCTTTGTGATTCGCACTTCAATGAAAAGTTTCACACAGACTTCAGAATGTAAAAGAGATACTGGCAATTTTCATGAGAAGAAGAAAATACAGTACCTCTGTTTCAAAGCATACTGTTCCCCATAAATGCCAAACTGAAAATATTGTTTGAATGCTAACAACTTCTTTTCTTCTAAGATCATTAAAATAACTATGGAAGTATCTCTGCTCTATTCTCTCTGGCTCCAAGTGATATAAAGGGATAAGAGTGCTCAGGAAGTTAAAACAAACAAATGCTCAAAGGATGAACAACTTAGGGTAGGGAAGGTGGGAAAAATAAAACAATGCCAATACCTACACAGTTACTTGCCATGCATTATGTAAGCTCCCCATGGAAACATACAAACAAGGTTTTTAAACCGAAGTTTTAAATTGAAACAAGAACTTACAAAGAACAGCAAGCCTAGGAAACATGAAAATCATTTGATATAATATAGGAGGAATCCAAGTAATATACAGCTTATTACTGAAAGTCAACTTTTTTTCTTTTCTTAGGTTAAGAAATGAACAAGATACATCTCTCTCTCTCCTGCTGTTGGCTGCATATGCACGTACATATTTGCACACTGTAAGTCAGATATTGAAAATTATGATGTAACCTTTAACATCATCTACTTCAGCAGGAAACTTTGTTCTGTTCTTAGGCACAATGTTTTTAAGTGCCATAAAGTAACAAAATGAGAATTTAAAGGCTGCAATTTCAGATCTCAATACATAAAATGAATATGGAAGTTAAATCTATTCAAAAGATGACATTTAACCTCAGATGTCTACCAGGCTGTCAAATTCTGATATTCTCTCCCCTTCGGGTAACACTTCCTCTCTTTTAAAGTTGACATATAAATAGTGGCTGCCATGCTTTGCTGACTACCACAGACTATACAGTATCACTTATCTGGTGACACATTATGGCACCAGACTTTGTCATAGCTGTCAAGACTTCAACCTTTTCTTTATGCTTCTTTGAAAACAATATAATAATACTATAAGACAATTTCTTCCCAAAACAGAAGCAGGGCCAGCAATTGCACAGCTCAGCTCTGATGCAGAATGCATAACTACAAAGGTCACTTTTTAAACTCTGAAATTCTACTTCTCCTTACCTTCCGAATGTTGTACCAGAACATGCCCTTCTCTGCATTATTTCTATACATGACTTTTACTAAACCTCCACTAATGAAAACCTCACAATTTGGAGCTGTTAATGCCCAGCAGTGTTCTTGCTGGACTTCAGACAGATTATTCTTACACAAAAATGACAATTAAGGTGGGGTTTTTGGCAAAAAGCATTGGGTGCCACGAAAACCTTACTACATTTTCACAAGATAAGTCACTGAAAGGACCCCACAACTTTAAGATGATAATTGTGAGTTCACAGACCTTGCCAAGAAACTCCTAACTCTGCATCGTTCTCTAATCAAACCACCAAGCACTGTAAGCATACCTGTTCTGAATACTCCCCTATTTAGGCAAAAGGTCTCATAAATATTGCAGGGAAGCACATCAATAGTTTTTCAAGCTCAAACAGTTTTTTCTTCCCACAAATATTATAACTTCACAAAATAGCTGCTGCACTGCACAGTCTAAGAACTCTTATTCAACTGCAGGTGCTGGGGTTTTTTGTTGGTTTTTTTGGGTTGTGGGTTTTTTTTGGGTTTTTTTTTTTTTTTTATAGCAAACATCTTTTTCTCCCTAATAAACTTTCTCCCTAAAAATAACTCCTTGGGGAGCTACTCAGTCTTGTGCTTCTTCTTTGTATCTTGAGGCTATAACTCATTATTAAACAGTGGCAGTAAGCCAGAAAAACCATATCCTTCCTTGCTTTAAGTTTCTAAAAAAATAACCCCAAACAAACCCCAAAAAACTCCACCCCCAACAACAACAAACCACCCCCAAAAACTGTAACTTGAGTCACGGCCACATCCATGTAATCATAGCTTACCCTTTCTGCCCATGGACTCTTTCTGTACAGGTAACATTCCTATGAGGTTCCTATGAAAAAGAACACCTGCAAACCCCTGGCTGCTTGGCCTTCATCCTCTTTTGACCACTAAACCAGCATGTCACCACAGCTGCATCTTTGTAGACCAACCACTGTCACTGCATATTCTCAGCTATGCTTGGTACAACACAGAGCCTGGTTTTATCTGTGAGTCTTTTCAGACTTTGAAAGCAACAAAAAAAAGAGAACACTCAATCACAGGAAGTAAAAGGATTCCAGGACATAGAGTGCGGACACCACAGCTCCATCTGACAGACATCCCATGATGCAAATGCCAACCCGGGAGAACCTAGCAACAGCACAGAGAATACCTGGTCACAGAACTGAATGAAGATTTATTTAGAAGGAAGACTCTCTTCAGGAAGCAGGGACTTGTACTGATGTAAAATCCAGCACATTTAGAGTCATATTACGTATTCTACTTACTTGTTGCTGCTGAAACAGGGATGTGTCATGCTATCACCACAAACGCAAACACATAGGGCCCCACATCTCACCAGTTCCCATGCTCATGTGATAATTTCCCGAGATCCTTCAGCTTACCAACGCTACAGGAAAATAACTTGGGGGGTGAGTAGTCTTCCTCTGCATTAAGAAGTCATGAATTATTAGATGTTGTGCAGGGCAGGCGGTAGGTGAAACAGAACCAGTCACACCCCTTGGCAATGGGCTACAAAGGCAGATACCAGTTCCAACTCTTCTCACTGAAAAAGCAGTAATAGTCTAGATAGTACGAAACTATTACAGCAAGCACCTCACTTGGAAGTAAATCTCCTACTGCAGGAACGTCACCATTGATTCAATAACGTGCTTTTAACTGTACAAACTTTTTCAAGGCTACAGCTATGCAAACATTAAGAGAAAAGACTGGATTTTCGTTTTTAAAAAACTAACATTTGTTTTATAATTTAAGGAATTCTAAAATATGAAATGGTGGTCAAAAATGTTAAATTTTAAACAAAGGAAGATACATTAAGTATCATAGCAATTTTGTTTTTAAACAATTGATCTGTTTCTCCTTTCCTTATTATGCATACATGTGAGTTGCAGCTTCCTTCAGGATTTGAAACAAAAACAAAAATATATTGTTGACCTTATTTATAGTCCTCCAATCATGCAAAAAATTATTTAAGAATGAAATAAAAGCAGGGGTTATACCCCAAGGGAAAAGCGTATGGAATCAGAGTTGCAAAGCATGACTTGCCTTTTGCCAAAGAAATCACTTGGCGATTTCATCAGTATTTGCACTGGAGTGACTGATTAAACGAACACGACTTAGGGCTCCAATTCATAAGATGCAAATGGTTCAGCGAGCCGTAGCAGAGGTAAGAGCTCTTGGCCAAACTTGCATTGCAATTTTGCAAAATGAACATTTATACTGCAAAGAGGCCTGACTAAACACTGCCATAAGTAATGACCTCTTGTCACTATAAACCAGTCCTCCAAAATGTAATGAACAAGTATGCTTGACAGTCCTAATAAGAAGGATCTGAGGTAGCACGGGGTGATAGTGATGGTAGAGAGTTTAAATCTAAATCTGACAGCTCATCAAACCAAACAAACTGCACATACAGAACACAAATTTGGACAGCTCTATCTATCACATGGGAAGGTACAGTCATCACGCCAACAGGCAACCAGCACGCTAAGACAGCAATGGCTTAATGCTTTCAATTTGTTTGTTTCCCCACATTAACTTTTGTGGCAGGACAAGCACCCGCTGAAACACGTTCTTAAGGATGAAAGGCAAAACCAGAGTGCTTCCTTCAGATTTTGTGTCCTATTTCCTAATTCCTAATGGATTTTGACCTTCTGACTTTTTCCTTCCCAGCTGTCATAATGCTTCATGCATTTTCTTAGAATTACTTTGCTTCAGTTTGTGTTTCTAAGTGCTCTGTACCATCAGTTACTATGCTGAACTGTCTTTACAGTAACAGCTTTCCTAATTATTTTAATGTAAGACATCATATGGTCAGAGGTGATAATAGCCTCCTAATTAATTAGACAAACTGCGTAACTTCTATGTACTCTATTCACAGAAAGTTCATTCTCCTAATTTCAGGAATTTTTTTTTAATTATTTTTATTTCTTCACTATCTTCAATTTGCCTCAAATAAAAAATCTCTGTATATTTTTACAGATCATTAAGATCCACAAAATGAATAGTTCCAAGCTGAAAAACTTGGTTGCAAACAGAGGTGTAGCAAATAAAGGCATATATAGCCTACCTAAACATAACATCATTATTAAACCTCCTTCAAGTCTGCAATTCAAAGAAAATAACAAAGAATGACATGTGAACAAAGCAATACTATTCACATTCTCACAAAGAGAAAGATTTGCTTAGTGCTGCATGCAAGGAATATGCAGGTGGAACATGCCACAAAGTCAAAGATAACTCGGAATGGTCTCCTGAAAAATACTTGATCAACTTTTGTAATTTTGCAATTTTGGTGAGGATAACAGGGAAAGCAAAAAAACTAAGGGGAAAAAAGTAAAAAATACATTTGAGGAACAAAGACAATAGGAACTTGTATGTGAAGGTTTAATTTCTTTTTAAGACTATTAACAGTTTTGTTCTACCCATAAGCATTTAAAATGCTTTTTTTCATTCAATGCATAGACTGTATCTCCCTTCCAAAGGCTCCCGGTTCGCTATCAAATGACATGTGAGAGTCCAAGTACGCTCTTGCACCTCAGACTGCTAACCCATTACTCCCTTTCTTCCCCTAATCCTTGTGTAAGTGCTTTTAAACGTTACAGAATCCTAAAAGCAGACTCTCAATCTGGTTTTGGAACAGCTGGGAAAAAAAGCATAACACCCCCCCCCCCCCCAAGGAGCCTAAACAAGTTCTTACTGGGTGACTTGAAAGCTAATATATTAATTTAATACACCCCCAATAAACCAAAAGAATCTTCACTAAGTCATACTCTCTACAAATCCTTTTCTTCTGGATAGGTAATAGATAAATTCTGCTTAAACATATTGTGCCACAACTATCAATGTATCCGAGACAGAGACACTAGGCTGCAACCCACTAAGTTGTATGCCTATGTAAAATGGACTCTTTGTCATGATGTAAAACATTATACATATAAACAAGATTGAAACCTAGAAGCAAAATGCGTGTCTGTGTGTTTTGGTTCCCATTTTATTAAGTTAATGAACCTCCAAAACTGCACGAAAGAATACTCTCATCTGCCTCCTTTAGTTCCCTTACAAAACTAATTCAGTAGGAAACACACTTAGCTGTCAAATCCATCCCATTTTTTGAGCACTTGTCTGATTAGAAACCAGAGGAAGGACAAAGTAATCTTTGGAGGGAAGAGGGGAAAAAACCATAACACTGGATTATGCGGAGAAGAATCTTATTTGAGAAGAAGAATGCTTCTGACATTTATCAAAACCACAAACTGACACTTCAAAAGGAAAAGAGAAGACAGCTTACAAGGCAGAGGTTAATTCATTTTTGTTTAATTTTTTTCCCCCTGAAGGCTCATTCACGTCTTCTGCCAATCCAACCCTGGAATGATCTCTCAGGTGTATCATCCCTAACAACGGCAGCTTTGTTTTCAAAGCTTTTCAACATTCTAAATAAAATCTGAGAGAAAAACGTATATTTATTTTTCCATCTCCTCTTAATGATTTTAGAAGCCCAGTTTATACTTCCAAGGTACTGGGAATCTAACCTCAATCATTCTCATTACCAGTGAGTGAAATATCAGTCCTGATTCTCTACAGGTCACCAATAGACTCTACCTGTGTGCTCTTGCAAAGTGATTCTATCATGAGTAGAAGCATCACAGCCATTTCAAAAGCAGCGGCAGAGTCCTGGGAAGAAAAGTCAAATACTGCTTTTAAATAGTTTGAGTTATTCTTGGGAAGTACAACGTAGTGGAAAGGACAAGGACAATGATGTTTCTACAGCAGGGCTGTAACACGAGGGGGGGAAAGAAAAAAAAAAATATCTTTCATCTGACTAACATAAGCTAAGGGTGAAACGATCCATTTCCGGGTTCATTCAAAACCTTCACATCTCTAAACATAGTACTTGGGGAAAAATGTTTTATGCTGCTATGATTTTAAAAACATCTGCTAAGAAGCACAGTGTGAAAGCATTCAAAAGCCATCAGATATTTAGCTACAAATTTTTTCAACCACTTTTGAAACTGGTAACTTTGGCACTAAAAGCTTTGTGAAACAACATAGCTACTGCCCTTACAAAACCTGTATTTTCTTTAACATTACCAAAAAAAAAAACCAAGTCAAGCACAGACAGAAGGGGAAAAGAAGGATCAGCTAAAGATAACATAATGGCATTGCAGATGTGAGCAAAACTAGAGACTATTTTTCACTTGATTATCAATATTATAGACTCAAAATAACCAATATCTTGAGAAAAATATGCCCTAATTAACATTGGTCAAATAAGACCCTCGCCCCATCTCCAGGGTACAAAGTCTGCCACCTTTGCCACCTTAAACCTGCTCTTTAAAGAATGCATGGCAACTAATAACAAATTCCACAAGGAACCAAATATAAACAAATTCAGTTTTTCAGATGAAAAAGTGGGGGAAAAAATCTGGAATATAGTTATAATACACTTGATTTATGCCTTCATAGTAATCCTAATGACAACTTTATCGCTTCCCTACTTCCATGTACACTTTATCAGAGAGTATTTCTCTTGAAAGCTTTCACCATCACCAGTCTGGGTTTGTTTTTTTTTTATTTTAACTACTCCAAACATTTAAAAAAAAAAATCTAAAGGCACAAAGCAGCTAGGGAAAACCATCACAATCAAAGGAAGCTTCTCTTAGTCATTTGGGATAGGTCAGCACAGATAAATGATGATTTATACAAAATCCAATGGAAGCAAAGAAATCTGTTTGTCAGCCCCCTGCCTCTAAAACAAAACAAGCAGCTATCAGAAGATAGCTTTTAAACCCAGAACATTTACATTCACTAGATTTGTTTCTTTTCTTTTTTAAACAGGAATGTTCTCAATACAGTGAAAACCTATGGAAGAGATTCTCAGGATGTATCTTTACATTGTCTCAAAGCAGAAAGTATCCACAAACACTTAAGACACAATATAATTAAAACTCTATATCTGGTATGTGTAGATATTCCTTCTATGGCAATTCAGAGTCAGTAGTCTGATGCAACAGTCATTGTGATGGTGCTTACACAATACCACTTAAAAGACACTTAACTGTTTTGCTGAGAAAGCACAGAAAACTAACAATAAGCCTGCAATTCAGTACTCAATGCTATTTCTCCTCTACAATGCTTAGCTTCTAATGTTTTGAATGTGTACAAGATGCATATTCACCCTCACTCCAGAAAGGCTCACAATTTGTTCAATATGGGGACAAACTCCTTTCTGCTACTGTGAAAAGAAAACCCTTCACAGCACACTCAAAAGACCTTTTCAGTTTAGATTTTAAAAAGGTAATCTGATGTAATGAAAATTGTTTGAAAACGTCTGGACTAAAATGAAATCCAGCAAGGAGCAATGGATAGGCTATTTTCAGCCTTGGGACATTTTGTTTCTTGCTTAAAAGCCTACATTTGTAGTGCTGACATCTCTGCACAATGCTCACTTCTGTTAGTACTGTCCAAACAATTATAAAAATGATTTATCCAAAATCCAGTCACCAGAACAATTTGGTACTTTAAAATTCCTTGTATTCCAGTATCACTGATCACAGCAATCATTTTTTGAAGCACATACAGGAAAGACTGACATGGCTCATAAGACCTGCTAGGAGACAAGAGTGAGGGAAAGCTTTATTAGAACTTAAAAATCTCTCAAGATATGCATGTACTTAACAGTAATAGTAGTGGGTGCTCTTAAACAGTCTGGTCTTTTTCAAATGAGTGAAAATCCAGAGCTCAACCATAATCCAACTAGACTATATTACAGTTGCATCATCTTCAGATGTTGCATTTATAGTCTTTTTTTTGATGAAAAATGGAAGTGTAATTTCCAAAACTGTACACATGATTTCCAAAATTTCTTAAGGTTATTAAGTTTAAGGTTATTAAATTAAGGTTATTAAGGTTAAGACCACACACGCGTAAAAGTCTGTGTGGTTCTGTGGCTGTTCAAAATTTTGCAATTGAAGTAGAATATTTCATTGACAAGACAATTTCATTCAAATCAGCTCAGTTATCTCAAAACACAACCAATTCTTCTTAGAGAAGCAGCAGACATACTGCCAATATTTGCACATCTGATTTTTCTGCTCAGTTCCCAAACATTTCATACGCTTCGTCTTAACTCACTCACTTGCATCTGACATTTTCTGAAAGTACCAAGCTCATGCCAAATGTGCTGGTATACTCCATAGCAACATACATTCAAATGAGAAACTATAGTTTGGGAAAAAAAAAGCACACTAAAGATTCTTTAGATAATATCCTAGGTTTTACTAGGCTTATGTCACAATTCAGAAGTTCAATAACATACATTTGTTAGCTTTTTCAGTGAAATATAAGAGTTTCTTCTATTTATTTTAATTATTCCTAAGTGCAAAGCATTGACTAACAGAAACAAGACTCATTGTAATATGCTCCACCACTCCCCACTCCAAGAATATTCTCCTAAATTCTGGAATCTGCACAGAACACCTGCAGTAAAAAAAAGTGTTATCTTACAAGTGTATGCACATATCCATATGAATATTGCTAGGCCAAAATTTAAATAGTAAGGATTTGTACAAATGAAAAATAATTTCTAGTACAACAATTAACTTTAATTTTTCAAGAAAAGACTTTTGGAAGAGCAAAACATCTGTAATATGGATGTGTGTTATTTATGGAAAATAGAAAAACTGTATTTATAAATTAATTTATTTACATATTTATCTTGCATATTATATATTAATAAGTTTTTTTATGTACTTGTAAGTGACATTTATAGAAAATTTGAAAAAGGTATTAAGTGAGGTTCTAGAAATTTACAGGTAGACACTTGCATGTAAAAGCAGACAATAATGAAGCTTCACATATTGACTGTTCCGGACTTCTAAAAGGATCTAGCATCCAGAAGCATGATAGTCATGCAAGTTTTAATGGAAAGAAGCAGGGAGAAATGGGATTCCTTTTCTAATCCTGTTTCAAAACTAATTACAGCTGTAATTGTAAGACAAACATTTTTAATAGCCCATATTCTATATCATGTAAAAGTATAATGAAAGGGGGAAGAAAAATAACAATATAGTCCTTCAGCTTGACAACTGACCTTGTTTTCTTGCTACATAGCTTTTTTATCAGATTTTAGGATACGCTGAGATTCGTGCCATAAAAAACCCCCTGCTAACAGCCAGTTTTGAGGCTAAAACCAGTGAACTCATGCTTGACTGGAAAAGGAGAAAAAGGAGCACAGATAAAGTGGTCTGGTAACATACTTCCTTTTCCTTCATGCTGCAGGTTCTTCTCTGGAATTAAGTATAGACAGAAGAAGGAACTGGCCTTTTTAAAGAGCATTAGCATGTTTCTTTAAACCTCACACAAAAATACAAATGTAAAGGTTATACAGCTTCTTTCATGATAGAAAAGGATTTCCTGAATGCTGAATTCATATGAGAATCAACAGCAAATATGCAGATCCTGGTCATTAAATAGATTGACAGCCTTCAAAGAGCTTTCCCAAAAGGCAAAAAGACCACAAGACATCCATAAATAGGCACTGCAGACACACACATGCTTTTTCCAACACTAAAAGTCAAATCTAATGGTTGGAAACTGAGTATTATACAACGGCAAATGAGAGAATGCCTTTATAAAGATACTGATAGCATATCCCCTTTAAGTCTTCCTACTTGCATCAAGTAGGCACCAAGGACAAAGTTCTGCAGAGAGCCTGGAAAACCAAATTTTAAAAGGCATAAGTGCCTTCAAGTGAGGTTGATTTTAAATGTCAATTATCTTTATTATTTTATCCTCCTAAAAGAGGCTACTGTATAGATCCCCATGCCTTTCTGACAGCAACATCTCATATTGGTACTACACCACAATACAGCCTGCGTGACAAGGCCACTTCTGCCTCTCAACTTCAACCCTGCAAAGTCGTAAGAATGTAAAAATGGACAAAACTTCATGAAAGCTCTAAAACCTGTCTGATAGTGATCAACAAAAGATGCCTAGAAAAGTCTAAGAGCAAGAAAAAGCAAGTAATCAGCAGCACTTCCTCACAATGTCCTTTACTCGTAGTAATCAGTTTCAGAAATTTCCAGAGTCCATCACAGTATCTCTGTATGTCAATGGGATCTTTCTACCAGCAATTTCTCCAAATCCCTTTGAAGCCTGATGTAAAGCCATAGCATCCTCTACATTCCCTGACAAGGAGTTCCACAGCCTTTTCAGTATCTAAGTAATTATTTTTGTCTGGTTTTGAAAACCTTACCCGCTAGGAACACTCATCCGGTGTCCTTTAACTGTTGCACTAGAAGAATGAACAGCCATTTCCTCTTCACTCTCTCTTACATTCATTTTGGACACCACTGTTATACCCTTTCCTAACTTCTCTCTTAACTAAAATGAAAAGATGAGACAGTCCTAGCTTATTTAGACAGTCCTCATATGGAAACTACTACATACTTTCACACCATTCCTGACTTTGCTCATTAAATCTTCTCCATTTCACAAACACAAACTTTCTGAGCTTGATCATCTTGGTGGAGAGTCCAGACAAACAAAAATAGTTACGGATACAATATGAACATCTGCAAGATGTACTGTGATCCATTTTTCAGATGACTCAGAGAAGCTCAGAGACAACCACTGTCTATGCCACACAAATTTACTTAAACTCCAATCTTCAGTACATGCTTCTTAAGAGATCAAACTTATGTCTAAACTATTTGCAATTTCCAATACATGAGTAATCACCAGAGGTTACAGTTTTTCTTTTAATGACATGCCTAAGTATTGGATTTAATCCTTTGCAGCACTGAAGAGCATACAGACATTACTTCACAAAGTAACTTTTTAAACACAAATATTCTGGGAATTCTAAATGCTAACAGTCCTGTATACATAACATGAGTCCCTCTCTCTGCTTTGCATGTACAAAAAAGCAGCAAGAGTACCTAAAAATCAGATAACTAGATCTGATTCTTTCCTT
This sequence comes from Grus americana, assembly GCF_028858705.1. NCBI lineage: Eukaryota > Metazoa > Chordata > Aves > Gruiformes > Gruidae > Grus > Grus americana. The sequence goes on from NC_072858.1 coordinate 31,001,675, forward strand.
TTACTGAAGCATTATCAGGGGAGCCTGTAACTTAGATAACTAGCAAGTAAGGATTGAAAAGCATATGAGCATATTCCCTTGTTTTCTGACACTAAAATGATGTAAATGCTACGGTTTTTCTCCAAGTTTTAAAGGAGTTTAGAAGTCTGAAATTAAATCATGGGAGCAATAAAAGCGCCCATTGTTGCTTCATTGCCTGCAAAGTTCTTTTTTGTCACTTTAAGTGTCTGTCTGACATATTTTTCAGTAATTTGTTATTAAGCATTGCTGCTAAATCTCAGAAGTTTTAGATGGGACCAAATAACTCAGTTTGATACAGCTCTACCGTAAAGGACAAAAACAAGTTGTGAGGCTACTCACTGACTGGTTCATCTCAGAAGAGCTCAGATCTTAATGAGGACAGAGGTTCTATATCATGAAGGTTCCTGAAGCTTCACAACATAAATCCTGCTGACTTAAGTTCTTCTACACTATGCAACTAAAACTGAATTTAAAAGAAGGATCGCCTTTAAAGTTATACGCTACTTATAGAATATCATGTCATTTTCAGATTTAAACACTTGTCTATTCCTGAAAGAGCAGGACAGATGCAAGCAATAAGAGGAAGAGTTCATGAAGCAACATTAACAAGAACTATGCTTAAGCTCTAAGAGACTTTAAAGCAATACAATAAAATAAAGCATGTTCAGAACAAGCAGGTTCAATCTACAGCAGCAGACCATGTGACTGTCTTAAATGATAAAGCCCTACTTTTTCCTTTAAATAAAATTGCTGTTGCTGCAGATTAGTCTAAAATATAAGCCTTGAATGACCTCACTAGACTTTATTTCACGCATTTGGGAAAAAGCAAAAGAATTTGGTCTTGCCTGGAAGCAGAAGGGCAAATCTACAAGAAAGAAAAAAACCCCCACTACTACAGTATGTACCACTGTTGATCGAAAGCACGTAATAAATACCCAACCTATCATCATTCACATAAATAAAACTCATCTACACCACACTGTGGGTCCCAAGCCAGCTTCATCCACAGCGGTTTCCTCACATTTCCTTTTCTGCTTGTTTACTCTTTCCTGTTTGACTTCTGGAGAAACAGATGCAAGGATGACTTCCAAGTGACAAAATTTTGCAATTAAGAAGAAAAATGTTAGCACTAGTAATTTTCATCCACTAAGTAATAACTTGAATAAATCCTAAGCCTATTTGCCAATGTTAACAAACAGATGGCAAAACAAATCAATACAACAGTGAGGAAATTCTGTACAGGACAACAAAACTGTCAGATGTTGAAGCAAATAAGCCCCCAAGAGCTTTATGTACATTATTGATGGGTGCTATGAACTTTTTAAAACAAACAAAAAACCTCCAAGCTTTCAAATGTACTTCGCTGTACAAATAGGAATTTTACTTCCACACATAGGCTAGCATCCAAAAGATTCTTTTGAAAATAGTGTGAGGGCTCCCTCTTTTGACAACAATTCGAACAAACTGTAGAACTGGTCAGCCTATGTGTGTCAGGGTATGGTGGTTTGGAAAATTCCTGGCTCACATACATGATACTTCCCACTAGTTAAGAAAGCTAAAAGTGTTTTACTCTTAAAGGAAAATAACTTAAGTCCAAGAAACTAGTAATTATCATCATTATTCTTTGAATCTTACAAGTAGGATTTAAAAGTCATGCATATTTTGACTGTGTAACTTGGAAGGAAACTGCTTAGAATAGGAAACTCAATGTAAGACTGATATGAAAGCATTTAACAGATTAATAGATAAAATGAGCTGTGTCCAGAATCAGAAGATAAAATAACAAATAGTACTTCATAATTTATCAAGCACAGACCTACTGAAGTAATATCTGAATACACTGGCCCCACAAATCATTAAAATAGACATCATTAGATTTGTGGATCCAGCTCCCTTCTAAATCAGACCACAGAATCCTTGGTTAAGAATGCACTGGAAGTCAATAGTGCCCAAGAATATAAATAGGTATTTGAGAATCACAGACTCTGCTTTAATCCTTTTCTTTTAATATATATGTGTGACTTTTGCGCTATGTTGAGCTGCTGCCCCTCCCTCCCACCCCGCTGATTACTCAAGCCAGCTTTCCTTTCAACCAAGCCTCTCAACTTTTGCTGAGAAAATATCACCTGAAACAGTGCCCCTGCTCCCTCAAAGCCATAAGGTAAACAAGAAAATACACGGGCCAATGGTAAGCCCTTAATCATTTAACTCTCAAATATAGTAAGTCCAAAATTCACACTTGACTACAGCTAGTATATTTAGGTATTTCCACAGAGGATCAACTTTTCACTCAATAGCTGCTCACTTAAGCAGACTGCAAACAATCTTTGAAAACAGATGTCTTGTTAATTTACAAAGCTTGAAGAGTTCACACATCCCAAGATGTATCCTCTCCATATGTTCTGTTCACTAAACTCAATACATTCAATAAACACAGCCAGGGTAAGATTTTTCTATTGTGGTCTACAAGAAGCCACTGCCTTATAGTGCTTCACTGTTCCTTATTTAATATACTGCTGCACACTCTTCACCTTGGTCTAAAATCCATGTTTTGAAACAGCTCTCCTCCCTTCATCTGGGAACCTCACAAATAAATCATCATTCTCAGGTGATAGAAATTGCCTTTTCACCCTCAGTGAAAGATTGATGCCCAATACACCATTTATTTCCCTATTGTTCCTCTCTTCTGTGGAGACAGCTGATATTACTTACTCTCCCTGGCCGATGATCTCTGAATCTAATCACCCATAGTTTCCAAACTCCCAGATGCACAATATGAATGCATCAGGACAAGCTCAGTTGTGTTTGTAACAATATGATGGAAATTTGGCACATTCCTGAGTCACATTTTTAAGTAAACAGTGCTTGCACTTTAAAACATTCTAATAATTTAAATATGTATTCTTTAATAACACAAGAGTGAACAGTTAAACAGGCCAAGTTAATTTTGGTTAGTACAAGAGTCAACAGGAGCAAAGAGGCCAAACGTCCACAGCCTCTGTCATCCAGCCATGACAGCCTGAAAGACAGAGACACCTCACAGATGAGAGGAGGGAGCACTACACTGGCAAGACGGGCAAACACGGTAGCTCTCATGACTAGCAAGTATGATACCACCAGTATTTTTACAGGTACCTTCTGTCAGTAATAACAATGCTGTGTGGCATGCAAAACAAAACTCATTCTGTAAAATAGCAGTCCCTGCATGCAATGGAAATAGGCAATAGAAAGAACAGTTCCTCTGATCACATGAATTAAACAGATACCTAATTTTAAACATAAGTAACTAACAAAATTAGCTTAAAATCAAATTTAGTTTCCACTGAACCTTAATACAGCTTAGCAACAAGAAAACAAGCACACGTGTTTTGAAAGCACTTCTGAGTTGGTGGAAGAAAAAATACAACAATTTCTATTGCATCTCATTTAATCTCTCATACTGCTTTAATTAGCATAGTTTCTTATTGTCAGTCAGGATGTACATTAAATAATAGTCCAACTTGCATTTGTCGCCTACTATTCATTTTTATTTTCCATCCTCTTCCAGGAAGGTAATAAAGTCATAAAAACCACCCCAAACTTTCAAAGGCTCTACAGTTTAAATTCATCATCTCAACACATAGCAAAATTTTACTGCTAGACCAGCAAAGCACACTCTTTACAAACACCACTGTAATATAACATTTAAGTTGTTTAAGAAAGGAAAAAAAAAGAGCAACACTTTTTAAAACAAGAAACCATTACACTGGAAACACTAATACAATTTCTTAATAAATCTGGTTTTCATAAGACAGAGAAAAGGCATTTCTCATCTTACCTTCAGTAACCTGAGGTGTTACTGAAAACTTAAACTACCCGCTTAAGATTTAAAATGTGCCCAGTTTATAAAGTATAATTATCATGTCAACTGAAGTTACCAAATAACTGTCCACACAGACGATGACTGCAAAACCTTTACTTTTTTAAACTGCAAATAAAGCCAAAAGCATTGAGACATATAGACAAAGTAGTCATTTGTATTTTACATTTCTTCCTATTTTAAATCAACTTGGTTTACCTTCTCACAGAAGTCGGTAAGAGCTGTGAAGTCCCATTTCTTGGAATAAGCAACGTTGTACCTCAGTATGGCCTCCTAGGAAAGAGCACAACAAAATAAAGCATAGAGATACTTGTTAACAGAAGAAAAGATTGTATGAAGTTTTCTTTTTGAAGCAACAGTACCATCTAGTGGCTAAAACCTGTCACAGAGCCTACCGAAATTCATAAAACTACTAATATGATGTGACTCCATGATACTGAATCCTGTTTTTTAGGTTTAGTATTGAGTAAGCTTTAGTCTACAGGGTTTTCCTCCTAGCACAAAAGAAGATCCTGCTTGGATCTCCTTACAACATAAACATTCCCCACTCCATACTTGCTCTGTTTAAGAATACCAAAACAAACTGTCCCTTGGCAATATAGCAGAAGTTTTACCAGCTGAGGAACTTAAAGAATCAGAACCACAACAAAATTAAATAGGCTTTTTACAACAACAGCCACCTTTAAAAAATTATCAAGAAAAAATATCAAATAAAATATTATTATCAAGAGAAGTTTCATTAGTTGCCGGGGGAGCACTATTTATTTGTTTAAAGTTTATCTGCAGCTTTTGCATCCTCCTCCTTCCCTGCCTTTCAGGTATAATCTAAATTATATTATTCTTCATTAAAAAAACATAACAACAATTCTAAGCTGCTCCAAATTAGAATTCATTAAAAGTCAATGAGAACTATAAGAGTTATCAACAGAGCATTAGTCTCCAAAATTTACAGATTTTTGTCAGCAGCTTGAATTGTTGCAATTTTAGTGGAGTATACTGGTGTGAACAGTTACTGTTTCAAACTCTCTCACCTGTGCATTGCCCTACCATCTGGTTATAGAAAAACCCTACATACTATATTTACCACTAATTAGTAGATACTGCTGGACACACGCAGCTTTGTGTAGACTTATAGAAGACAATTCATTTTAATAATACATAATAAATTCAGTGGTAACACTTAAGACTCATTAGGACCATTAATTCATTAGGGAATCCCTTGAACAGCATAGATTTTTTGAAATTTATTTTTATAAGTGATTAAACAAATAGGACTGAGCCAGAATCACTAAAAGTACACAGAGAGCCTGAATGTACTTATATGCATATAGACTTGATTTCATATTAACAAGCTTACCTTCAAATCATGTGAGCAAGTAAATTTGTTAAGTAAGGCAGTTTGGATTAGTTCCCATCGACTTCCAGCAGTTCTATCTCCGTTCTTTAAAACAAAAGCCCAAAACAAAGTCAGATTAAGTTATTCAGAAAGACATAAATACTAGTAATTGTCTTCCTTGCCACTTTTTTTTTAAATAAAGTTTGCTTTATCTGTGAAGTTCTTTAAAAATAAACCACATATTTTGAGTGACCGTAACTTCTAGTCCACTACATTTTACTTCCTTAAGAGCTCCTTTTTAACTGAAGCATTCACAAAACTCATAGAGCTCTTTTTCACACATGCAGCATTCTTCCTCACATCATCTCAAGGACAAATAACGTTCAGTACATTCCTCATGAATAAAGTGGATTTTGCAGACAAAACACAACCACAGTTTATAAAATCCACAACTCAAATATAAACTGAACTGACTTTATAAAAACATAATATTAAGAATAGTAAGGACACAGACTATAAAAGCATATTGCTGTGGCTGACTTTTGCGCCAACCCAAACTTAAGACATCCTGTGATAGTTTTCCTCAACAGAAAGTCTTATTGCCCGTTGCAGGGAATAATGACATTTCTTATGAGACTACCACAAGGGCAGAGACAACTCATCTTGCTCAACTGGCAACAAAGATCTTATCAACACTATATCTGAAACATCAACTAAATTAATTTTTTACTGTATCTGTAAAATTGATAAATGAAAATATTGAGTATTTCCTAGAGGCTATAAAAATTCTGTTTCAGATTCAAGTATCAATCAGTATACAATCTTCACTACAGGACATGTTGATTTTATTCACCACAGTCTAAAGTATTTCAGTGGGTATGTTTAAGTCTCAAGCAGTGAGAAGAAATACCAGATCAACAAACCATGCAGAGACAACTCTAATCTCTCCGCCACTGCTTCAGCAGAACAGCAGTCAGGTACACCTAACTATCAGCAATACCTGACAATATTATAATCAAAATGTCATTACAAATTCATTCACATTTGTTGGCATCCCAAATTGCTTCCCAGAAAAAATATATAACTTATAAATACCTAAGTCTATAAATATATTTATAAGCTTATATTCTATATAAGTATAGAAATATATACACCATCAAATCAATGGCTAGGTAAAATAATTAATAGGGGAAAAGAAAAAAATCGTCTGCTCTGCCTGAAGCATCATGACCCAGAATCCAGCTTTTCAGACCAGGTACGTTCATCTACTTGATTTTCCAATTTCATACACACAGTTTGCCAACCAGGCAGATGCAGTAAACTGAAAAACTCATCTATATGTAAACAAACTCACTTGATTACACAACCATAAATACTCTATCTTACCTCATCCTCCATAGGGTACAAATTTTGTTCTGAGCAGGGCATTTTAACATGTTTGTTGTCCCATAAATCTTTGTAGTGAGTTGGAAAAGGTTTAGGCACCTCTCCTTCCCTCAGAAGATCTACCTGCAACACAGAAGGAGGGGGGAAAAAAGCTCAGACTCTACTTTCAAGTTTTTAAATAGAAGAAAAAAAAAAGTAAGCAGAAACATAGTTATAAAAAAAGCTCTCATCTACAGTCATCCTTTTTGGAAAGAGGAAAGCTACAAACTAACCACATGGTGGCTATTCGGTTCAGAAAAAATCCATCTGTTACTCATACAATATACTTGGCGAAAAGAACACTACCTTATCATTTGACCTCTTGAAACACATCAAAATTATTTTATGTCCCATTATCAGCTAAGGCCTCCTTATTTATGAATTTAAGTATCTACAGAGTTTCATCCTAGTATTTGCAAAATGTAGTTTCAAATGTAACCATACTTGTGTGTAGAAATAATATTTTTTAACCTAAAGCTGAAGAGGATGAGAAATCATCATAGATAATAGCCATATTTCAAGTTTACTCCACAGAATATCAGAAATGTAAAAATAAATAACATGATGATCTTAAAGACTTAATCTGCTATGTGTACAGCGTTCTGGCAACACCGATTCTCTCAGAATTTGCATTTAAACTTAATGTGCTTTTCTTTTGTTTGGGATTTATTCATGACCCTACAGGTTTCTGGTCACATGCTTTATTTCAACAATAATTTGACTGCATGCTACTCCAAAGGATTACAGGCAAATATATCAGATTTGATCTAAAATGCAGTGGTAAAATTGCTAAAAACTCCTCTTCAGTCTTTGTCTTTTTCATATTTGGAATATCTTGAACCCAAAACAGAATCATATTAAAACAAAAATATAACTTGGAAATGTTGAAGTACAAATTTTACTTGCAGACATATTTAAAATTCCCACAGTTTACATCTCAGACAAGAAATTCTATGTAAAAGAAAAATACTTGTCCCTAACAAGCCAGAGGCAGTAAAAACATAATTACATTTCTTCTGGATCTTAATATCCTAATGCTGGGCATCAGAAAAGTTAAGTTTTCAGGAAAATCAGTTGCCCCAGTCTGCTCACAAGGAATGGCAAAGAAAGATCTCCACAACCTGCTTAATACTATAAGACTGACATTTGGCATTTCACATTATTGACCAATTTAGTAAGAAATTTAATTTCAGGTAACACACTGAATTATCGTACTCTGACGGTTACTGTATGATTGGCTGAGGGTCGCAGATGAGGAAGACGGGCCCCACACATAGGCATTCTTCTCATCTCTTCAATCGGTGTCCCAAACCATTTCTTATTAGTTGGAAGAGGAGGTGGCATATATTTAGGAATCTTTCTTCCTGGCCTTTGGGGTTTGAATTCACACTTTTCTTTCCTGCTGTTAAAATAAAATATGTTGAAACATTTTATTTCCACTGAAAAACCTGGTGGGCAAACACACAAGGTTACGTTTATAATAGTTTATTTGCTAGCCTTTGCTGTGGCCCTAGGCAAAAGCTTTGGGGAAAACCCCTGCCATCAACCACCACCTCCTCCCCAACCCACACAACTACACAATGTCTATGAAAACACTCTTTTCCACAGGCTTACAAGCACCTCCGCAGGACTGCAGTGGGTTAGTAAGACAGGGTTTTCCTCTACAGAGTCATGCTCTTTCCCAACAGGATCTACCTACCCAGGGGCAGCAGACTCACTGGTCTGCATTTGTAAGGATACCCTCTACAGCCCCTTCTCAACTGTTAGAAAACAGACACATGTGCATGCACAGATGTAAAAAAAAAAAAAATACCAAACTTCTTAATGACTCTTTTACACTAAGGTTGCATTTTTCATGTCAGGCATACAATACTTGCAATGGAAGTAGAAATTGAAAAGTAATCCAAAAAACACTTGCAAAATTCAAATACATGCAAAAGCAGACAAACTAATCTTCTTTAACGATCAAAGGTATTTGCATGGATCTATGATATCTTAGGGAAGAAAAATCTGAACCTGCTGTATGTTTGATGTAACATACCAGATGTTTCTCTTGCAAGAGAAAGTACTCAGAGTGAAACGCAAAACAAGTTAAAAGCCTACACTTTGAGGTACTGTTTAGACCTCTAAATTCCCCATAGTGAACTTACTCCACCCTTGGATAAAGATGTTGTCCAACCAGTTCACTGTGTCTATGCATATGCCAGTATTGTCTCGTGCAGACAATGCCTCCAACCTGGCCAATGACAGGTAAATGGTGTAGCCACATTGGCATGACACTGGGTACAGGCCCACTGTGCTCATCTGAGAGCCAAAGGATAATTCTGGCACAGCATTACTGACAACTGAAACGTGTTTAACACACTACTGCTGCTTTCTCTGCAAGTTAAGATCTGAGCCACTCTATTATCTGCTGTAGACCTGGCCTAACGAAACCCAGCAGGAAAGCTTTTAAGATTTTCTAATTGCCCTCTTAAGCACTATAGGTAATACCATTCTTTTGCCTACCACTGAGGTTTATAATCTTGTTTAGGCCCCAAAAAGAAAAGAAAAAATAATCTCTGACTTATACCCTACCTCACTAATTATTCTGTAAGGCGCTGCTAGGATTCCCATCTATCCACACAGCAAAACTTTTGCGTGAGTTTGCCTTCTCAAATGTGGATTTACTGCAACACGCTCTAGCACCGACAAATGCAAGCCTCAACCTCTGCTGCTTTCCTACAACAGTAATTCATTTAAACTAGTAAAAAGAGTACTCTCTAAACCCATCATTTTAACTTTTATGATCCCCTTTTCCATACTTTTTCAGCAAATTCCTCATCCATCCATTTTTCCTAAGAACTACCTTTTTTGTTTTCCAAATCCACTCTCAGCCTACTCATCTCTTAAGACTCCTGCTGCTAGTTAGCCACCTTCTGTCACCCTCTTCTTCATTTCCTTCAGAAGTATGGCTCGTGCTGCTCCTCACATCCAGAAAGGAATTCCCAGTAAAGGTGTGCAAAACTACTTTCTTGCCCTACTCAAAGGACTTGAGTCTACTGAGATAATTGCTGCTTGCACCAACACACACAGTTCTCTCATTTCTGCTTTCTCCTTTACTGTTTATTCAATTTCTCAGCTCCCATTGAAATCTGAGCTCTTCAGAGATTATCCTTTTGTACTTACACAAGACCTTGCATGCGGAGCCCTGGGTCATACTCAGGGCTTCTATTTCCATTGATGTAATGTGTAATCACCAGTCCGTCTGTCTCCCAAATTATGAATAAAGCAAAAAACCCCACCAAACCAAAACACACTCACGCACATCTCTACAACTGCTTTCAAAAATGAAATTTTTCATGTCTATTTCAATCAAAGCATCAGTAGCACTAATGCTTCAACAAAACAAATTCAGAATTTTTGACAGATGAAACTAAAAAAAAACCAAACAAGAAAACATCAATTTCCTCAAGTATTCTGAATGAAATCACACATGCTAGAGCTACACTCCATAAAACACTCCTGTACCACCATTCATTTTCAAGCATTAAAAATCCCATGATCTTAAGTCACTTCTTTGATAATCAACTTCCTACAGTGTCTTTAATTCCCCAATTTTAACAGATCTCCAATGATTTAAAAAGTTGCACTGGACAAATACATCCTTTAAAAAAACACAAGTAGTCCCATTGAAAATAAGTTACTTCAAGCTTACATCAAAGTTGTCTTTGTGTCTAAACCTACATTTTGCAAAATTCTTCCTACCATCCAGCCTCCAAAGTGCTATCACCAGAGGAAATTTTTGAAAAAAACAGATGAAGAGGCACACAGAATGGTACCTTTTCTCCTCAACTTTAGGTATCCTCATGAAGTGAGAGGTGATTTTGGAGTCTCTCTTCACACCCTGTTTTGCGCCTTTGCATTCTGATGATGGAGCAGGAGAGATCCCAGGTGGCTTTGTATGCAGACCATCCTCTTTAACAGAATTATCTGTTTCCTCAAAGCTTTCACAGCCCTTGGCAGAAAAACATGACTTTCTTGACTCCAGTTCAGCATCCCCATATTGAATCCTAAAAGATTTGTTTATGGATTTTGACATATTAATCTCCTCTCGCTCATCAAGAAATGGACTCGTTTCTTCATCAGCCTCTGACCCATGACAGCTATTTTTAGAGTTATCTACATCCATTGGCGACTCCGGTTCACTTTCTTTCTCAAAAGCAGGTGAATCCCCTGAACTGCTCTGATATTTGCTCAGTTTCCCAGGACCTCCAATATCAGATACACAAGCATCACAACCAGCATCTGAAAGTGGACTTTCTGGAACTACATCCCCTTCTTCTTGTTCACCCATTAAACAGACAGAATTGCAACTCTTCAGCTTCTGTGAGTTGCATGAAGCCACTTGTCTGTCTGTCTCAGTGTCTTTTGAAGAAATTTTTGTATTTCCCATTTTCAAGGAGCGGCCTGATGATAATTTCCTCTGAGTCCAATTGTCACTGCTTTCGTCACAGCCTCTCTGTGCCAGCTTGCCAGTTTTGTGCATCTGATCGATGTTGGCGTTTTTAAAGAGGTCTCCAGACTGCATCCCCTTCACAGGCTCTGTGTCTAAGACTGGATCTTTGTCCTCAGCCTCCCAGTTACACATGCTCCCTGTCTGAGGCAAGTTCACATGCTTTGCACCAACTTCCATAGATATTTTTGAATAATTCTGCTGACAAACATTCTCTAGCTTTGCCACATCATGCTCACAAAAGTTCTCTTTTTTAATGGAGGTCATCTTGGGATTTGCTTCAGTATTGTTATTAATTTTGCTGTGTAAGCTGTGGAAGAGAAGTAAGGGAATTTAAAGTCTCATCTCCAAATGAAATTTCTCTGTGTGTGTATATATATATATTTAAAGGAATGATTATAAGCATAAAATAGAAACCACAGAACTTTACCCATTAAACTCTGAGTTAGCACTACCAGGATCAACAAGTTTTACTGCACTGGGGAACACAGCTCAGTAACAACCTATTTACATTTAAAGACTCCAAAGGATGACGAATCAGCTCCTTACCTTAGAAATCTATCCCAGTGATTCCATTATCCTTATTTTCAAATCTAAACAGTATTAAGCTATTATTTAGTTATTTTCTTCAGATGAAAAAAAGTTAGAAGTCATGATAAAATCCTCCTTAACTTTCATTTTAATCAGTTAAATACAGTGAGCAAGGAAATCAATGGTTTTGTAACCACTCCCTCAGAGCTAGAAATTCATCTTTTAGAAGAGCAGGACACAGTAGTCCACAGTCTCAAAAACATCTTATTACTTCCTTATTTTTTTTGAAAAGTTGTGGGCTGCTTATAAAAAAAACACAGTACAAAAGCATAAGAGTAAAATATATTTAGATCTGATAATAAAAATTAAAAGACATATTAAATCAATTATCATTTTAAAGATAAAAATAACCTAATTTGCCCTGTGCTGTCTAACACAAAGAATGGAAAGAAATGTGTCCTAACGGTTACACACGGAAATGAAGAGAGTTTTGTATGAGCGGATGAAATCAAGACATTGGCAAGTCATTTCACACTTATGTAGTAATTTTTGTGTCAGTGTGTTGATAAAGAAAATACTTAAGACACCATATGAATATTAAAAACCCCTGACTAGTCTTGGTGAATAGATCACTTTGAAAAATACCTTCTCCTGAATGTATCGTTACAACATCGTATATAACCAATGCAAACGAAGCACACTAAACTCTGTGTGTCTGGTCATTCCCCAGTTTTCCATCTACACTAAATAAGAAAATACGCAATTATCACACAATCCTAAATTCAGTAACTAAACTTCTTAATAGAGTCCTGAAGGCATTAATTCTCTCCATGAATGATAACTGATCCTCTTCTAAAAGAGCACTCTGGATAAAGAGATAGTATTCACATCTTTACCACTACAGAACAAAAAGAAAAAAAAGGGGCTTGGAGCAACATATGATAGCTTAGAACTTCCCCCATAGGGAGATTATTTGAAAATAAAAGGATTTCAGAGGGTTTCATGTTATGGTAATTTAATTCCCCATCTATGCATTTGTTCCTGCACTACAAGTTTTGATGAACAAAAATGAAAGTTGTATTACTGCTGCCATCTTAATAAATGACTGTTTAAAGGTATTGACAACATCTGTTGCCAACTTAAGATAAGAAATCAAATCTAACACAAAGACAGTGTTCAAATTCAAATAAATTAAAATTATGATGTTAAATGCAATACAAAGGCACATGAAGTGTTCACACGACTAATCTGCTGCTGAAAACTGACTAAGCTGTAATCTGTCAGCAAGGCTGAAGGAGGGCATATAAAAGCAATACTCTAAAGTGAATCTTAAAAAAAAAATTAAAAAAACATTCCTTCCTTAAGCACCCTCTTAAGGTCTTTGCTCTACTGCAACCTGTGAGCCTGTAACTGAGTTCTGTGTACTTTTATATTAATTATCTTCACAAGGTTTCCTACCTTCTCTTGAACATTTTAGCACTGATATGGATTTCAGTTTCTATTTATTAACAAACATCAATAAGAAAAATAAAAATCAATGACCGCATTTACGAATGCAATTATAGAAAAGTAACATCTGATATTCCTCTGATATTAAACTCTTAGGAGTTTAATTTTAACGCTGCCTTGCAAACATTGCTCCTGACAGACTACATCAGCAGAAAATACCAAAATTTACGTGGTGCCATTCAGTAGCAAAACTTTTATAACATCTTTCACAGAATAACTTGAATACATATTTGAGCACCTGTCAATTCTGCTCCAAATTAAATCAAGTTGCACACGCTTATACTACAATCACAGTCCAATGAGACAAACTAAAACATACTTTTGTCTGTAAATTAACAACAGAACCGAGTTGAATGCAGGACAGTCAGCCAAAATCTGTAACTGCTATCGCCCTATATTAAACAAAGGTAAGAGCAGAGCTGTTGACCAAGGACACAGTCTGATACTACAGCTAACCCAATCTAGTGGTTAGAAGCAGCAGTCCCACTGTGCCTTCCCTTGCTGCAGTTTGCCATCTTTTCCTTGCAGGAGCAGCCGTATTTATTTACCACACTGAGGTGCTTCAGGAAGTTAAGTCATCAAAAAAGTCTGGGTTTAGCAGTTAGGGGGGAGGGGTGGGGGACTAATTAGCTTTTCATAGTGAAACTCTGTCAGCTAGTTATACTCAAGAGAATGTGCCAAGGTAAGGAAAGCAGTAGAAATGGGGTTGCCTTTTTTCAGTAGCTAGCTGTACTGGCAATATGCACTTTTAGTTTCCCACAGACCAAATCAAAGAACACAACATCTGAATAGGTATGCTGTACATTTTACCTTTTGGACTCAGTTGTCTTGGGTCCTTTATTCTCCAACCAAGCGGTAATTGTCCGTTGCTTACAAACTGAAAAAAAAACAGTTCACTACATTATTACATGGAACATGATAAAACTGCAACATGATTGCATATGAATATGATAACTTGTATTGGATGAAGATAAAACTACCTCAATTAAGTCCTCATTATCATGTCTACTACAGGGAGCATCCAGACACTAACACTGTTAAAACTACATGTGATGCAATATTTAATTTGTATCAGTCAGCAGCTGTAGCTTCTGTAAAATCTTTATAAATGCTAGGTTTGGTGTGTGGTGTTTGTTTGTTGTGGTTTTTTTAATCCAACATTTTTTCTTAATATGGTTAAACACACACAGTGAATCTCTAGATTAAAAAAAAAACACACAACCAACCACAACTTGAACTTTCCAGCTCTCATTATCACCTTTAATTACCACCACCACTGTGAGCCCTGACAGCCTTCTCCTGAATTTTAGAATGAAGAGACAGCATGTCATAACTTAAATAAACAGAATTATCAACTAGGCTTCTTAAAAACCCAGCTGAGAACCTTATTTGTATGCAGCATACTGTGAAACATGAGACTCAATATAAAGATTGGACACATTAGAAGTGACGAGCACTGAGAAAAGGACTTTTTTCTTCCCCTCCAACCATAAACAATTTGTAAAGCCTATCAATGCTTACTCCCCTAAACAGCAACAAAATGTGAAGGACACCTTTTTTTTCCACATTCTCTACCAAGAACGCAGCTCCAGTGAATGTGATCAGTCTTATCTCTGTAATGTTGCAGTTCAGATAAGCCTTCAATAGAACAGCAGCACACGAACTAATTATGTAGAGACTTGGGGGGGGGGAATAGGAAGAAAATACTTAGAGCAGTTATTTCACAACTGGAAAGTAATCTTCGTTAGTATAAGAAGGGGTTTGTGGGTTTGTTTTGTTGTTATTTAATGGTAATTCTGAAAATTTGGCAGTGGGCTTCAGTTCCTTTTCTCTCCTTTCACCAAGAGAAGTTATCTACCTGCCACTGCTGACTGTGCAAGGTGTTTACTCACTGCTTTCAACTGGGTAAGCAAAATTTGTAGTTCCCTACTGCAACAGTAGTTTTGCAGAACTTAAAAACCAGTGCAGCAGATTTGGCCATCCTGATTAATAACCACTACTGAAAGACTCAGCATTTTACTGTAAAAGGAGGTTGTGTAACTTGTAGCATAGCTAGCTTAGGCCATAGGTGACTTATGAGACATTATTTCATAAACACTTTCCCTAACATTCAAGGCCTTGAACACTTTTCCACAGCTGGTAGTAGCCTCATCAAAAGTACAGAATTTCTAGAACGAAAAAGTAATCCTCAGAAAATATTTAAACTGTTTTAAGTTCTTCTGAAACAGCACAAACAACAGCACAAAATTGCCACCATGTGGCTAGGTCACCAGGGAGCAATGCCAAGCCATATGTGGATCAGAAGCACAAGGATACCTGTGCCATACTCAGCCATTCAATTTTTTAACAAATGCTCAGCTTCACCCTACTCAGACAAAAATAATAGCTTGATGGATTTTATGAACTAGAAGATGTTTATTTCTAAAGATTCACTAAAACTGAAGTATATTAGTCATTCTGTTTACCAAATTTCACCTTCTTATATTTGAAGCATTAACCCAAATTGCCTACAGGAACAGGGAAAGCAGCAGCCAAAAAAAAAAAAAACCAAACCCAACTTGAAGAGACATGTTGAAACATGGGATGAATAAACCTCTCCAAAGGCAGCTAACTACCTCTTGAGGAATAAACTTGTGTTGAGAAAGGAATACTTATTCATTAGCACAATAAACAGAAATGATAGAAGCACAGAACAAAATGGCTTTGCTCTGAACTTTCACATGTGATTCACCATTTAAGCTGTATAACCAACGTAAGACACCATTTTTCTTTAATACTACTAATATCGCTTTTTGCTACAGATAAGGTGGTAAAAACATGAGGCAACAAAAAGACAACATACACTTACATTCAGTATAAACAATAAAACCAGACTTCGGTGTAATGTTTTTAAAGTGGTCTCTAAATTTCTATTCAAGATTCCCCAAATCACTCCCATAAAGCAAATCATTCCTCAGGATCTACCACTAAGAAAAACAACTGGATTTTTAGAAGATTCTTATTTATCACTCTGTTGGAGTGCATACACCTTCAAACTATTATCTATTCAAAGTTGCCTCTCAGTTACTGGTTACTGAGGTTTAACTCATCAACCAAAGACCATAGCAAATCTGTTTGGTTTTTCCTTCCCTGCATTGCTTTCTATTCCTGAAATGGGTACTTTATTGTGTATTAAAATTCTATTTTAACAGTGTTAGCTTCCTTAAATTATTTTTATTTAGAGTTATGTGGGAGCTTTTTCCACGCAGGTTTGTTACACAGAGGAGCACCCAACATGACCAGCAGCACCCTAGGCCTGGGGCCACATGCCCATGTGGGTTCCTGTTATTAGCCTTAGCTCTCCCTGCCCTGACAGCCTGGCACAGTACCCTGCTGAACATCATTTCTCTTGCAGCAAGTATTTGTCCTCGCACATAACAAGCGCACTACCTTTAGCGGCTTACACCTCACTTGGATGACTGCATTGTCACTGGAAGTTTGTAAAGAAGGGGGCACAAAGCCAGGATTAACGATCCAGTACCCAAAGCCGTCTCCAAAGCCAAGCAACCTGCACTGCCACACACCTCCGGGCTCGGGGACATGGTGGCTCCGGGAAACCAAGTTAGAGACAATTCAACCCCGACATTGCAGGCCAGCTCTGGGGAGGCTACGTGCACCAGCACAAGCGGCCTGTCGCCATTTAACGCTGCCCTCCCTTCAACGTATCGCGCGAAGAGAAGCACAGCAGAGATGCAATAAGCACCTGAGAGGGACATCGCAAGTCGGCGGAACCCCCGGCCCGGCCGCCTCCTGCCCCCAAGCCCCAGGCGCGGCGGGAAGGAATAGGACAGGACGGCGGGGGCCACCGAGCAGCGCTCCGGCCCGGCCTGGGCAAGCTCAGCACTGCCTCAGTTTTGCAGGCAGAGCCCGTCCCCTGACACCCCGAAACCGCCCAAGCCGCCAAAGGGGGAGAAAGGAGGGAGGGAACCCCCGGCGAACCCCCTTCCGCACCCAGCCCTCGTCTGGCCGCTCCCCCTGCCCCGGGGACAGCGCAGCCCCGGCCGGTACAAACCTTTGTTCCCCACGGCGGTGGCGGGGCTGCCGCCGCTGGAGCTGCTGCCCCCGGGCCCCTCCTGGAGGGGACCGAGCGACAGCAGCCACTCTCCCTGGGAGCTGCCACCGGGGCTGGGGGTGCTCGGCCGGGCTCTCTTCCGAGGGGGGTCCCGCCCGCAGCCCGCACTCATCCTCGGCGGGTCCGCCTCCGCCCGCCTCAGCCGCGCGGGCCCGCCAGCGGCCGCTGGGGCCAGGCGGCGGCCGCCCCCCGGGGACGGCGCGGCGATGCGGCGAAGGCGGCTCTGCCGGCGGCTCTACCCCTCCGCATGCCTCCGGCCCGCGGCGCCGGGCTCGTACCGCCAGCCACCCCCTCAGCAGGAGGCACGGAAAGAGCGGCGAGGCCGAGCCGCGTCCAGCGAGGCGGGCTAGGGGCTGCCGCCGCTCGCAGCAAAATGGCTCCCCGCCCGCCTCACCCCTCTCACCATGGCGACCGCGCTCCTCCCCCCCCGGCAGCGGCCGCGCGGGCCGGAAAGCAGCGCGGCGCGCTTTACGGCGGCGCGAGGAGGTCGTTGCTGCGGCGGGCGGCGGGCGCGGGGCCCGGCGGCGCCATGGAGGGCGGCGGCAACTCCAAGGGCACCGGCCTCGGCGGCCTCTTCGGCGCCGGAGGGGCAGGGTACTCCCACGCCGACCTGGCCGGGGTGCCACGTGAGTACCGGCGCGCGGGGCCGACCGGCGAGGCCTGTGGCGGGTTTGGGAGGGAGGGAGACACACTGGTATCCGCTTCCCGTCAGCGGGGCAGGGCCGCGCTCGGAAATCAACATGGCGCGGCCCCTCAGGGGCCGGCCCGCTGCCCGGCCGCGCCTCCAGCGAACCGGGGCTCTGCCGGCCGCCTCGCCCGCATGAAGCCGAGCCACAGCGCTTCCTCCGGCTGCCCCTGCCGGGGGGCTTGGGAGAGGGAGACAGCTTCTGCTACAGCCACAGCCAGTCCCTCGGCGGTGGCAGCGTGCTGCGACGGGCACTGGTTACAGAGACGTCGTGCCCATCCCATCCCATCCGTACCGCTGCTTTTCACTTCCTCAAAATAGGGGGTTGTCAGTCGGTGCCATATTTTAATCAGTTGTGCAACTTAGCGGCAGAATTTTCACTGCTTTCACGCACGAGGTCTGCCTCCTTTTAACCTACTGGACGTGAAATTGTTACTAGGGGAATTGGTGTTAAAGTATGCATTTTGTTTTCCTTTCAGTAACTGGAATGAGTCCTTTGTCTCCATATCTAAACTTGGACCCCAGGTATCTAGTACAGGTGAGAAGGTGGTTTGTTTTTATTGTGTTGAACTCAGTTCCATGTTTGTGCAGTTTTATGTGAAGACCTCAAAAATCCTGCAGCGTGTACTAAAGTCTTGAACTGATGAACAGTTGTAAGGAATGATTTTTCCAGTATTGTTCCTAGTAAAAGCTTGCATTGCCGTGGTATCTAAGAGAAGAAAACCAGCTTTAATATAGAGGATAAGTAGGACTGTTGTGTCAATATAAGGCTGCCACTATTGCAAAGAGGTTCCCGTTCCTACTCTGAGGCACACAGCCCCAACACGCTGTTGCACAAGCTCTGGCATTTGTCACACTCTCCACTGAACCCCCCTTCAGTTAGTGAAAGCAGCCAGAAACTCTCCACTCTTTTGATGGATTAGTTTTCTGTACTGTGATGAGTTTTGTCTGTTTACAGAGGTGTTCAGCCAAACCCCAGATCTGATACAGACTTTGTTATCATATGTGCTGTCATTACAGCAGCAGCAAATTTCACACCTTTCCTTAAGTCATTTCCCAGCTGAAGGGAGACCATCATGAAGCAGAGCTTTCTGTTGTGTTCTACAGAATAACACAGCTATTGTACTTACACAGCTTAATATTAGTTAACATAAAATGATGGCCTATAGGCCACCATAAGGAACACAAAATAATTTAAAATCCTATGTTTTCCTTTCTCAGCAATATTAACTATAGATGAAAAGGTTATAAGTTAATCCTATAAGTATGCATATCTTAATTTTATTTAGTTATATATTTATATGCATAGCTTATATTGTCTGAGAACATTAAATTCTGCAGAAGTAGCACTGAAGGTCAGCAGTTGTATCTGCTAATCTGTGTGCCTTTCGTTTCATGGTACACTGGGTCACTGCTTCTTTTGTAAGTGGAAAGCTCTGAATGCAGTTCTGGGGGCTGTTTTTTATATTTCTCTTTTACTAGAAGCTGTTGTAGTCAAGATTACAACATAACGTTCCCATAATGGTGGAAAACAGGGGATATGGCTCTGTTTGAAGTGGATTCACTAGCATGATTATCTTGCCTGCTGTTGTTGAGTGGTTGAAAAAAATGCTAAGTTTTGTTTAGCCCTCTTCCAAAAATACTCTCTGAAGTTGTCTTGTTTAGTTAGTACAGTATATCTGGGAACATGTTGGTGTTAAAAATGGTATAACAGAGGTTTTGGAACAAAATGCATGTATATTAATAGATTATTTTTTTTAAAAAAGGTTGTCTTAAAAGAAGGTATTGCCTTTAGCATCATGAGTGACTTGTAACAGTTCTAAAAATACCTATTGACGTCACACTAGAGGCCACGGTTTGTGTTGTAACACTTCACTGATCTTTATGTTTAGCACTAGCAAGTACATTGAAATAAAAGGAAATTCCATTTAAATGTGAGAAATTTTTTTTTTTACTTGAACAACTCGCCCAGATGAGCTGTGGGGTCTCCATCCTTGGACATGCACAAACCCCAGGTATGGCCCTGAGCAACCAGCACTAACTGACCCTGCTTTGAGCAAGGAGGTTGCACTAAACAGTCGTCGCAGGTCCCTTGCAACCTTAACCATTCTGTGATTCTAAGAATACAAGGAAAAAAATGTAGCTAATATTTTAAAATACAAGAACTTAAATTACTAGCCTTTAAAATTGGTTTGTCTGTGAAAGTGTGCATGCAGGGGTAAGGGTCTATAGCATTTAAAGACCATCCATTTGCTTTCAGAACGCAGAAAGTCGGCCTTATTAAGAATCTTAAATCTTGATCCTGGCCTTCCCATAATAACAAATGCTGCAGTGGTACTGGTGACTTTAAAACCCATTTTCTTTGTTAGTCCATTAATGAAGGCACAAACCAATGCATTTTCTGCAATGCTTGTTACCTTCAGCAAGTATCCATTATAAAATAGTGTGCCAGCCTTTGTGACAAACCTAGAGGGTGGGCTTCCTAGGTTGTTGTCTCTATAGAAACATAGAGGTTACATGCAGACAGTGATTGCTTCATCCTGACTTTTTGGACAATAGTGAAGACTAAGGAACTGCTAACTAGCGTACGCACTGAATTTCTCCAAATTTCTAGTTATAGGGAAGATAGAAACCATATTATAGGTTCAGTATATTGATAAAGTATTCACAATTTTAGAAGCTGTATATTTTTTCTGTATTGCTATCCACATTTGGTGCCAAGTATGGACTAAGAAAACCCCTTAGAATGCAATTACTTGAGCCTGCAGTTGTTGTGGTCATATATATGAGTTAAATGGGGGGTGAATAGTACTATGGAAAGCACAGAAGCATTAAAAAGATCTTACTGCTTTAGCACCTTATCAACACATGTGCATCTTGTCAGTGTCTCATTGAAAAAGTGCTTTGGCCTACCTTATTTCTACACATATGCTAGTTATCAGCCTATTTCTCTGGCTTTGTAGATCAATCTGATTTATGAGAACACAAGCCTGTCCTTGTGGGAGAAAGTTGCACAAGTAAAAAACTACCAGCCTCACATGTTTCATGCCTGATCATCACTTGTTTTGAATGTATTCCTTGCTTTTTTCATGTCTTCAAAATAGGTCACTTATTTCAGTGCAAGGAAATATTTCTTTTGGTACAAAGGCTGTCTTTCTTTAGTATCGGAGTAGTGAGAAACCTAAATGCCTTACTGCTTCAGTATAGGTTGCTCAGTGAGGAAACAGTACTGCATAACCAGACAAGAAGAAGGTTTTTAAAAGGCAGTGAGTCTTGTATTGTCTGCTGCAAGATATAATAAATAATTAAGGAAATATTCATTAAAAAAAAGAAACAAGCAAACCAGTAATACAAATTCCTTGGCTGGCTGATGTAATTTATAAAAAATTAGGACAGCTAGGAAAAAAAAAGCTTGCAGTCAGTTTATCTATTTAAAGTCTTTACATTCTTATTAAAGTACACACTTTAGTGTATTCCGTCTCTGTGCTAGTGTACACAAGAGGTTTCCAGAAACACTGGTTGTATGTGTTTTTTTAGTTCATTGTATGGACTAAAGAAAAAAAAATTAATATTGCCTACATGAGGGGTGGTGAGGCACTGGAACAGGTTGCCCAGAGAAGCTGTGGATGCCCCATCCCTGGAAGTGTTCAAGGCCAGGTTGGATGGGGCTTTGGTCAGCCTGGTCTAGTGGAGGGTGTCCCTGCCCATGGCAAGGGGGTGAAACTGGGTGATCTTTATGGTCCCTTCCAACCCAAACCATTCTATGATTCTATGCTTTTGAAGCAGGTACACTTGGAAAATACAAAGGTGTTTGTTTTGTTTTCCCCCAGGATACAGATGAGTTTATCTTGCCCACAGGAGCCAACAAAACTCGAGGCAGATTTGAGCTGGCCTTTTTTACCATTGGAGGATGTTGTATGACAGGTAGGTAGTTGTGTTTATGTCTTTTCCCAGCTGTCCGGTTAACACCTATGTATTACAGTAATTGACAAGATTGTAAATGTCTTGTTCTGCAATCTAGTCATACATAAACAGCTATTTGACTTCAGTCTGTATGCTGAAGTCTATTCTCAGTATTTGTTTCTAGTGTTCTTTTTGTTCCTTTTTCTTCTTAAAAAGTAATAACTGGTATTCTGCTAACTAGGGGCAGCGTTTGGTGCGCTAAATGGTTTGCGACTTGGCTTGAAGGAGACGCAGAATATGGCGTGGTCAAAACCTAGAAATGTGCAGTAAGTGTTTAATCTTAAAAAAGTACACCTTGTTGAAAGAGTTCTTTCTTCCAGCTTGTACAAGGTGAGATCTGAATATACTGCAAAAATAAATGTATTTTTGTGTCTTTAGTGGGGACAAATGAGAGTCAGTGTTTGTCTTCAAGTTATTAAATGGTTTTAGTTATAATGATGTTCAGTTCAAGCTTTTTGCTTTTCATTTAGTGACAATTGGTATGTCCTCTGACTTACCTTAAATGTTTAAGAATAAATTACTACTTTGATATTTACTAGAAATCTAGTTCAAAGTCAAAACAGTGGTTTTATGCATTGAAATATTCCCAGAAGCAGCACAGTTTCCTTTAAGTTATTTTTTGCTGTCACTTACCTGAGAGCAAGTTCTCTCTTCTTTCCCAAACTTTTCAACACCAGGAAGAGATTAAAATGCAGAAGCTGGGCCTACCTGGATTTGCATTAGGGATGACATTGGTCGTGCTGCTGAGCAACTGTTGCATGGTGGAAGTTGTTCTGGATTACGGTGTCCACGAACACCCATGGTGGTGTGGTGCTTTCACCTTACCGGATTGAAAGAACGCAGTAAAGATAGGAACACATTTTTCCAGCAGTATGCTTCTCCTAGAATTATTGGTAGTGTAGACATAACTATAAGAAAACTTAAGTGCCTGTGAAGGAGACATGGAAAACTAGAAGAGTGGAATAACTGGGGGAAACCTTTTTTACCCCCTCAATACTTTGGAAAAAGGGAATTTTAGAGGAGGAATTTAATATTTCCCCTAGTACAGTTTGTAATGGCTCTGCTCCTTTTTAAATTGCGTTTCTGTATTCTTTATCCCCATCTCTAGAGTTAGAACCAAAATATTCTCCACTATAATTATGACTCTTCTATAATGTTCTACATGAATAGAATTGCATTGTACGTATTCAGAATGAAGTCAGACAAAAAGAGAGTTTGATGGCTGAGCCCAGCAGGTGGCATCAGTGCACATGCTGCTTTTAATCCTTGTCCTTCCAAGGGAAAAGGCCTCTTGAAGGTCATCACCTTGAAACAGTGTATTAAGTTTCATGTTTTCCTAATCAGATGCAGGGAAGAGACTTACCTAGCTAGATTTCCTTCAAAGTTATCCTTAATGTACACAGATAGGTTTTATGAATTTGAATTTTGCTGTTAATCCCTGTCATCAAATATCTTACAGTATGTTGTGGTTATTAAAATTATTAATTTTCTCATCAATTCAGAATTTATGTAATGTTCACAAAATGGGGGCGGGGGTTGTAATTAGGGGGGAATTGTCAATACCCTAGCCTCTTGGATTTTTTTTCCTCTTGTTTCAAAATTAAGTTTTCCATTATTGTTTAGTTCATTACCTAACCATATTCAGTAATGGCCTGTGTCTCCTAATGAAAATTGTAAAAAAAGAAAAGTAGTGGAAAATTAAGTCAGAAGAATATGCATGACACTTCCATTGCTTTAAATGATAAACTAGGTTCCAGTGGTAGTCAGCTGTCCAGAGCAGTACCATGCCTGTGATAGTGTTACGCTGCTGGGAGATAAAGATCAGTCATTTCTTCTGGCTGCTGTTGTCACTGTTCTGGAGACAGCTGATGCCAAAAAGAAGTGGCATTGTGCTTCCTTGAGAGTGCACTAAAGATTTGCTTTCCCTCTTTAGTGCTAGTCTGGAAGCATACATACAAAAATACTCAGGGTACTTTACATTGTGTTGGGTGCTATGTTTGACAAGTGGAAGTGCTAAAGATTGCCTCCTTTCTTCCTGACTTGCTTTGGTTCAGACTTGCTTTTAATACCTACCCCATTTGTTCAGGCATCACCATGCTCCCTGCCACGTGGTCCCTTATTGCTTGCACCTTCTAGAAGAGCACTCTAGCTTTCTTGGAGCTCTTTGATGCAGTTAAGTCAGCATAAGTGTATCAAGTCATTCTCAGTAGCCTATGCATAGTTACCACGTAAGGAACATTTATCAACTAGAGTTAGAAGGTCATTTGAAGGGAAGAGAGTGGATTCTTGTCAAGGTGCAAGTTTGACTTGAAAAGAGAAAAATATTTTTTAAGACTTGACAGGACTAAATATTTGCCCTCAGTATTGCCTGCGTTACTATTTATAGTTTGCGTGATAGAGGAGATTATGTATTAACAAGCTGTGTAGTTTTTCCTTACTGTTTTATTTTGATTCATTATTCCAGTTTTATTAATCAAATGTATAGTGTAAACACATTACACCTATTATCATAAACACTGCCTCAATGTAAACACAGAGAGCTAAAGATTTTAATGCCTTTTTAACTCCCTTATAGAATTCTAAATATGGTGACAAGGCAAGGAGCATTATGGGCTAACACTCTGGGATCTCTGGGTAAGTAAACTCGTTATTTTGTAGGGAAAACAATTTAAAGATGTAACTGTTTGATGAGAAAGTGTATTCTCTAAGTTTTCATAATGAAATCCATCAGGGAAAGCTGCAGGTTTTTTCTCTTTGGGACATGAGGGCATTTCATTAAACATTGAAGAGGAAATTAAAGGCTAAAATAGGATTTGAAGCATAAGTAGCCAAAAGCCTGTAATTAAACCCCAGTATTTTTTGTATATTACTCTAGCTATTGGAGTAACAGGAATAACTGAAAATTACAGATAATGCTTGTTTTGTGTATAACTCTAGCTATTGGAGTAACAGGAATAACTGAAAATTACAGATAATGCTTGCTTGTTAATAAATTCCAGTCAATTCACAACTTAAGGCAAAAATTATAATTGAAAACTTCTGAAATAACTTTAATAACCTAAGAAGAGACTCAGTGGTCATGTGAGCAACTGCCTGATGTCTGTTTCCAGTTAAAGAGTGAACAAAATGTCTGTAGAAGAAATGTGATAGTGACTACAAAGATTTATCCTTTTGTGATAGTAGCTTAGCTGGAAAAATCACATATGATACCAGCCACTCCAAATCTAAACGTTGCTTATAACTAATACAGGTTAGGAAAAAGAGAGAAAAGAGAATGATCAAAAGCCTGATGTCTGAGAAAAACTTCTGTGAACTAAGGTTTGGTGGGGGAGGGGAGTGGGAAATAAAATCACATCAGTTGCTTCATAAAACAAACTTCAGATGATTTCATAAATGTTAGTGGAGTAACTAATGTTCTAGAGAATACAAGCTCTTTGGCTTCTCCCCCCTGCAATCTTAAAAGACCAAAGGGTGCTCAGTTACTTTGAAAGGAGAAATCCGAAACTGGTGAAATTATTTTCAAGTTTAATGATGGAATTTATTGCCCTGCAAAGTGGTAATAGAAGAGAAATTAGCAATATTTAAAACGGAAATTACATCATGTTATAACCCAGTCTACTTATATTTGAATTTTGAAAAAAATGCAAAGTGTAGGCTAAGTTGCATTTATTACATTTTGTTTCAGTCTTATTTCTAAAGAGTAGATTAGCTTGCTCTTTAACTCAGACATCAGCTTTTGAGGCATAATATGGAGGCCATAGTTAGAGATGGGATTCTGAACTACAGTGAGAATGGCACTTTTCATAAGAGGTACTTATTGCCTGGCAGGTTTTATGGCGGGATTTTTTTTTCTTGTTGTCTTTTCTTATTTTCTATTCCAAATCTAATCAAAACATGTCTGAAAACTGAGATGCAGGCACACTGCAGTTCAAGGTTCCAGGTTAAGTGACACATTAACAGGTTTTTTCAGCTGTGTTTGAAGAAAGATTACTCAAGAAAATGTTTGTGCATTCCAGTAACAAGTTGTTACTTTTCTTATAAAATATGCCCTCCCGCATCACAGAGTTAAGCAGAACTTGATATTTTGGTATAGCTCTGCCTTGTCCTAGCTACCAGACAAGTTCCTATCAAGGAGCTGAAGTATTTTTTGAAGTATTTTTGTATCTTATTTCACTTGTGCAGTGTTTCTGTATCTCAAAGATTCCTTTTGTCACTACTGACAATTTTTGTCATTCTGTTCCTGAACAGAGGTAGCAACATCTGTGTTAAACTATTTTAAAAATGTTGAATTCAGCTTGTCCTTTCCCTCATTGTTAATACTACATGCTACTAAGACAAGTAAAATACATTGCTTATGCTGAATGGAGAAAGATGCTATTGTTCAACTCATTGACATTAATATGGTTGCTTAATTTACATGCCTTTTAGCAGCAGGAAAAACAAATTCTGGAGGACAAGGGATGAATTACAGTGGCATGGTGCCTTTATCCCTTTAAAATGGTGACATAGTCCACTCTTCTTTGCAGCATGACATACGATTATATCATGAGGGTGCCTTTTCCCTTCTTCAAAATGCATAGATTATATATGTATCTATACTAAAAGCCCATGCATTTCTCTTTGTAATCCTTTCTAGGACAATCTCCAAAGTTCTCCCAAAGCAAAAGGCCCTTCAGGGACAAAGTTTTCTTATGCAGTTAAAGGTGAAACAGCTGCAAATATCAAATCCCAAGCAATCTAATAGTTATTTATAAGGGAAGTGTAGCCCATTGTAATCCAGCCGTTGATGACATGGTCTGAATGCTGCACTTAACTCGCACTTCATCTCAGTCACACACGGGCAACAATTTTCTCTGCTACCTAGCAAGTATTGTTGAGTTTAGTTTCATGCCATCCACAGAAGACAATCTAAAACCTGACAGAGTTTAACCCTCAAAACTTTTTTAAACAAATTTGAACTAGCAAAATGGGCTTAAACTTCAGTCAGTGCTTTGTATCACATATTTATCATGTCTTGAGGCAATACTAGATGTCATGAAGAATGCTACTTTATAACCAGACTATAGCTAGAGAAAGAAAAATCTGTAAAATAGGAATAGGTCTGGAAAAACACAAAGATGGGATTTTACAGAGGATTTCCCCTCCTTTAAAAAACCAGAAAGTCTGTGCTTCAGAACCATAGTCTAAATAGTACACCAAACCTGGCTTCTAAGCCTTGCGTCTCAGAGAATGGGAATTTTAACTTGAATTTTTTAATGTGGTCTTTTTTTCCCCCAGCTCTACTTTACAGTGCATTCGGAGTCATCATTGAAAAAACACGAGGTGCAGAAGATGACCTGAACACCATAGCTGCTGGAACCTTGACAGGAATGCTATACAAAAGCACTGGTAGAGTAACAAAGTGTTTCTAGTTTTCCTCTTCTTGTGCTTTATCCTAGTTATTAGGATTCTCATTACTTTTACTAAATACTGTCCTGCTCTGAAAATTGGCGGTGTAAAACTGGTACACTAGGAACTAAAACCTATTAGTTCAGTATCCCCTAACGCACACATTGTTTTTCGCACAGCTAAGACTACTTAAGGAAAACTTGCACGTAAAAAAAAATCTAGCTGGATTAAATAGAATTCTTTCTAACTTGCATAGGACTAACAATAATCATGAGAGCCAAATTATGTGCGTTATACGTATATACTGAAGAAGCACTCAAATGTTTACTCGGATGTATAGTGAGATTGTATAAAATACATAGCCAGGTCATTCTTAGCCATGTTTTTCAGGTATAGCAGGAATAAAACCAATAGTTTCTCAAGTCCATGAGCAAATGCAGGCAAATGGGAACTACCTTCCAAAGTGAAAGGGGGCAGTGGAGGGGAGGGATACACAGAACACAGCTTGACTGCATCAAGATGAAACTTACTACAAGTGATTCCTGTGATAGTACCCTGCAGCTGCAAAAACAACCTGCACCCAGAGAAACTGATACATTTATAAAGTTATTACTTAGCTGTTTGTGAAACTGTTGTCTTGTGGTAGGACTCTAGTCTTTGCATAGTGGTCAAAACCAACAATGTTATTTGAGAACAGGATGGATTTAAGGTTAGTTTGCTGACACATGCTGAATTGTTTACAGAAGAGAGGGTCTGAGCTTCATCAGCAAAACACCTGTTAACACATATATCAAGCTCAACAATTTGGAGGGATCATCTTTTTTAGATGACTACTGGGTACCACAGATTGACATTACCACGGGAAAAAAGCATAAGTTTTAAGTACCTCGATAAAGGTTTGGCTAGATGATTCACCTGTATTTTACTGAGGAGAGTATTATAGAATTAACCTATGTACTTTTACATATCTAACTTAGCCTTAGTGTCTTAGCAGTGTTCCTGAAGGCCAACTTTATATGTGGGGCAAAACAGTTTGAGAAGTCTTATTTTCCTGTTGACCTAGACTAATTGAAACCAAAAATAATTGGCTTGAGCAGCCTTCACAAATACTTGCTTGTGCACTTAACCTTGCAAGAACACGTAGCTGTCTTGTAATCAGCTACTTATTTGGGACTTCATGAGTGATATGCGAGACTACCAACAACAGCTGGATGGGGTAGCAGTACAGAAGTCCAACATTTTCTGTAGGAAGTTATTAAGAAGGATAACTGCCATCTTATACTCCAGCAGAAGCTTTCCCCCTTACCTTTCAGAAGTATAGAGCTGGCATGATGGGCAGGTTTTTTTGGCACAGTGCAACCATGGATAACTACTCCAGTCATATGCAGAGTCATCTGACACTAAAACATTTTTCTTACCAGAACATAGTGAGACTTTTGTTTTGTAACATAAGATCTACTGAGCCAATAGTAGCACTGATAAAGGTAAACGTAGTCAATAAGTGTATTCATTACAGTACTGTATTTCAAGTATGTGGCATGCATATGAACTGTAGTGCACAGAAACTCAAAAGAAGTGTTTTTCACCATATGCAGGAAATTTGAGTGGCATGGTAGACCTTAAAGTTCAAGGATTAGCTCTGGAAGTTAAAAAGATGATATTCACATCTGTTTGAAGAGTTTAATTCCAATCTTATTTTCCTTTTTTTCTTTCATGCTTTGTCCCTCTTGCTTCTCCCATGCTTTCTGTCCTGTCACCTTATGCCAGAATGCCCTTCCTCATTCTGAATTGTATAGCTTGCTTCTAAGTTATGCCTTTACCTAGCATCAATATACATTTACCTAAAAAACCTTGAGTATTTGAACCATACACAAAGATAAGTTCACATCTATGACGTGTATCAAGATTGTAATCACTTCCTGTGTTACACAGAATGTCACATTGGCACTAAAAAAAAAGGAAAATTTGAAAGCCAACAGGGACATTTCTATGACAAATCCCCATATTTTAGTGTTGTCTGGAAACTCCCACAAACATGCTATTTCAAATCAAGGCTGTTCTGTAGTCCATAAAGGATGGATACAGACTTGGAGGCAGTGCTGTTCAAACACTCAGACTTCCCACTTCCATCATTCCTGTTTTGTAAAGAGATCAGGAATGTAGAATGTGTTAAGTATGGCACATTTTTTATTATGACTTTCTGTTTCATGTTTAAACATCGCACTGATAGAAGAATCACATCAACAACCTGCTGCACTGAAAAATACTCATGTATGCTACAAAGCCTAGATTGAATTTCTGAAACAAATGTTTAAGCCTTTGCTGCGGGGCATGAGTGGACAGGGAAAAAAAAAAAAAAAGTAGTGGGAAGACTTTTTGAAGGCTGAGATTTGTTGCCCCAAACTGGTCCCAGTTTTCACAATTTGTCCTTGTAGAGGTGTTAATCATTACCAAAATGCCAGCAAACAAAAAAGGCTTTCCAAAATACCCACATTCTAAAGCAATTAGATTGTGAGCAGTTTTGTGCAAGGCTACTTAACACAAAAACAGCATTAAAGTCTGCAGGTGAGGACTGCAGAAGTTCAGCCCTCCTGTGTTCACTGGAAGCGGTGTTAGTCACTGGAAGTTCCCCACTGCAATTGACTAAAGCAGTTAAGTCCCCAAGACTTCTGATGGTCCTCTTTGGCATGAGTCAGACACTGTTAACTTGCCATTATACACCAAGGGTTAGCTGGAATCCCACCCTACTGTGTGGCTTAGGTTAACTGATGTTGAATTGAGTTTGAAAGTAGAACTGATTGGAGGAGCTTTGAAACAGCACACTAGTTGATCCCTTTAAACAAAGCAATCTCTAGCTTTCACATTTATTTGAAATGAAATTTAATACCAAGATCACTTCCTAGATTTTACCCCAAATATAGCAATATGAGTACAGCATTAACTTGTTACACTAGACTTGCAACTTCTATGGAAGATTCGTTTTGAGCTCGCAGCTTAAACTGAATGTTCTGGGTAGAAGTTGAGTGACGGAGAAAACCCTTTATGTTCCTTTGCCAGTGGCGTATGTAGTAGAAATGTTGTTGCAACTTAGTCAATCCTGTTTGAGTTAGGATATCAGACTCCCTTTTAGCAAAAGTCCACAAGGATGGCTCTTCCATTTAATAAAATATTATTGTTCAATTTCAAGCAAAGGCAGAAATTAAGATCTGTTATGCCAAGTTTTTTCTGATAAATGCTACAAAGCAGAAATACTAACATATCTTAAAACAAACGATTATTTAGCCCCGTTGCATGCATTTTCAACCTCTTTTCTAGCTCAAACATCTTTGTTTTTTCATAGTTGTATTAGTCTCTGAAAGTAGCAAAAATCAAAGAGATGATTGTCAGCGTGCACTATGTCACTATTTCTCCCTCCCACCATGAAAATGCACTTGGTTCCAGTCATCATGTCACAAAGGTACTGCTGACTGAGGATCTTACACTCCTCAACCATGCAGGATTGATCACTTAAGAAAAAGATACTGAGCTAGGTGGAACTTTGGTCTGACCCAGTGTGACAGCCATTAATTTTTCATTGAAATTCCTGTCAGAGACTTCAGTAAACAAAGAAGTTTACCTTTACCTTTTATCTAAAGGTTACGCAGGTTGTAGATGTTCTTTTTCTTAGATAATTTTTTTTTCCCCTCTTGAGGTTAGGGAAAACCGGAACAAAAATGAAGTAATGCTTTGAACAAACTAAATTGTTTTATTTACTGTATTTCTGTGCAGTAGGAACCCAATACTAGATAGAGCATCTCATGCCTTTTGCACAATAGATGTTACATAATGTGGTATAAAGTGGTGTGCATCTGAAAAGAAGGGAATTGCATGCTAGCAAGAGCTGAAGGGAGTAGTTGTCATTTTAAGACCTCAGAACACAACCCTGAAAAGTCAATACATTATGAATTAATTAACAAGGGCTAAATGTTTTATTGCTAGCAGTAAAGTCTGGCCAGAGCTAAAGATCAGTTTTGTGAGATTCAGTTGGGTAGGTGTTCAGGGCAGTTGTGTTAGCTAGCTATTTCTTGAGCTATAAAAGTCTCTTCCCTTTGGGGCTTAATCTGTGTTTTTCTTTGGGCCAGACAGGGTAGTGGTTTGGGGGTTTTTTTCTTGTTTGTGTTTGGTGGGGAGGGCAAAAAAGGAGCTTTTTGCAGACTACTGCAGGTATGGCTCCGGGAGATCTCTTTTTCCTGCATTATTTGGAGAAAAGCAAGTAAAGGATTTGCTTCTGAACTTTGAAGTTAAGGGCTGTCAGGCATTTTAGAAATTAAGAACCTCTGTCAAAACCTGCTTTTAACATTGTGAGTCTATAGGACTATTAATTAAATGGTGTTTAGTGAAAGGATTTTGTTTCAGGTCTGAAATAAGGAAGAGATAAGGGCAAAGTACAAGTAGATGCTACAGGTAACAGCTTGTTGAGGCTTTCTTTAGTACTTGACGGCTAATGTCTAAGAATACGCATGGACGCTGAGAGCAGTGCTAGCTTCTGCCCAGCTCTGCTAGGCAGAAACTGCAAACTAAGTTCTCAGTGCTGCAGGGATTTGCAGAGTTCCGGCTGCCATGTACAGTAGCTGAAGTAGTCTCCTGTCAGTCAGGTGCTGCTGCTTTCACTCAGTGACAAAACAGGGAATTTTAATAATGTTTGCAAAGTAATTTCAATGGTTTTAATATTTTAAACTTGTAAGTTATATTGTAAATTCTTACTGGTTTTCTAATTTAGCCTTCACAACAGATTAACTATAGGAAGTTTTCCTTATTTCAAGCTTTGTTGTTTCTGTATTTTAACCATTGTCTTAGCTGCAGCAGTATGAAAGTGGAACATGCTTTTCTGGAATGTATCTTATTTACAAAAAGAAGTTTATCAGTTTCCTCAGTACTTCCTGTACCCACAGACTTTGCCCCCACTGACAAGATTTCATAAAATGACCCCCATGGAACACTAGGAGGAAACTGCTAGAATTTTCTAACATAGGACCACCCACAGTTGTTCAAAAAAATGTCTGCCTGATGGTTCAAAGGGTCTGGTTAGCTACTACTGGCTTGAATTTGGAGCAAAACTGAGGTTGCCTTGTACATTTGAAAAGTCAAGCCCTTTAATCAATTTAAAAATATTTTTGTTCCTGGAAGCCCTAAAGGAGGAGAAGCTGTTTGCATTCTGAATATGAGAGAGATTAGAAGACAGAAAACTAATCACAACTTTATTTATTTATTATTACACGTCTTTTGTTTGGCATAAATATGTGGGTCTGGGTTTCCAGTTAAGGTATTTCTAATGCTTGCTGTTGTATGGTTCTTGCTTTAAACATCCCAGGAACTATCCCAGTATAGTGGAGTAACACAGTCTGAAAACAGACAACAAGGTCCTAAACAGAAGATTTTGCCCTTGTGGTATGCAATATAGATAATGGTTTTACCTAGTATATGGGTCAAATTCAGTGTTAGGAGTGGCTCATGCCACGAAGAAATGCAAAGTAGTGCCATTAGAATGCTGTGTGTCATTGCATAGTGTACTCTGAAACCTATTTTAAATGCATAGAAGAGGGACAGTACTCTATGGTGAAAGGGTGCAGCAGCTAAAGCCAGAGAACTAAATTCTCAGTTAGACACCATTAGATGTGTCTTTTGGAAACCCATAGCAGTTCTCAACTATTGTGCAAGTTGCCTGATCTCAAAATACCTGCTTTCAGAAGCGTCTGTCAGCTGGAACTTTAAGTTATCTTACTCAGACATGCAAGATTAGAGGCTTACGGCTGCGTTTCTAGCAGGGGTTGTCAAGGCAGACTCAGTATCAGAGGATTGCAGAGGAGGGGTGGGAACACGTTCTATCGTGCAGACACAGCTGGGATGGGAGTGGAGAATTTTATTATTTTTAACAAGGTAATCTTCTCAGAGGGCTTAACATTTCCTGCCTAGCAACTGGGGTGCGTTCTACAGTACGCTACTGTTTGAAGTCTGCCACAGACCTGGAGGTGTTTACTTAAATACAAATCTAACCAGTTGGGAAATAAAAAAACCTTACCCTTTTTTCTGTAATTACTGTGGATAATTCAGAAACCAGGTGCAACTGCTACCAAACAAATTACTGGTAAAATTTTGTAGCAGAGGCATAGGGAACCTGGTAGGAAAGCCCTGTGTCCAAGTCTGCATGGATGCTACAAAGTGGCTGAGCTATCCAAATTAGATACCTTTCTTGCCAGGCTTGATCAGCCTTCAACCTACTTTTCTTCCATAGGAAGAATAGGATTTTAAGGGAAAAGAAGAAAAATTGAACCCAGGGAGCTGAGGGGAAAGTCTATAGGAATAGTCATAGCTCTGTACTGCATTGCATTCTGTGAGGATGTTCCATGTTTCATGCATTTTCCTGTACGCCAGAATAGTTAGGAGACCTCTCTGGGAGTTTCTTCTGTGAGCAATTGCTTCCTAGTACAAATAGCAGAAAAATCAGGATCTAATGTTTTATTCATTTTGTTCCAAAAGTAATGAGGAGTTAGTATTTTTACAGACTCAAATATTTGTTTTGCACCGTGTCCTTTAGATTTCATCTGTGGCTTTTTGCCAGAAGCTGCTTGTCCATGGTTAGTTCTGTGTACCCAGCTGCAATCCGTTCATGTAAAAAGCTTTTTGTGCAACAAATTTGGGATGAGTTATCAAAAATAGAAGTCTACATTTGCATTCTTAAATCCTGATTTAGGCACGTAGGTGCATAAACAGTATGGCTTTCTTCAGAGCTGTTGAGTTCTCAACAGTTAGGGCAGTGAACTCAGGCTTATATCCCCAAAACTTCTCAGATTGTCACAGCTAGTCTGGCAGTGAAACTTCTAGAAACTATGGCTAAACGTGATCTCTAGTACAAAGTCCAACTTCTGCACCTTCTTGGTTTCATTACATGCCTGGGCAATGTGAGTAGGTTTAACAATTCCAGTGAAATCCATTTAACCTTGCAGCACAGGTAATGCAGTCTCAGTCTAGCTGACGCCAACAGCTTCTTGCCCCACTACAAGCCTAAATTCAATTCTGAGAGACAACTTTATGACCCAGAATGCGAAAAAAAAATTAAAAAAATCACTGATTACTGAGATGCCTTTCTTTTCAAGTTTGAGGAACCTGAATTCCACTGTCAGTTTTACCAATAAAGCAGGCAGGTTTTATCTAGCTGTAAGCAGAAACTGGCCTTGTTCTATATACTGTACCCATTATCTAACTTGTTTCTGCTGGGATCAATAAACATTGCAGAATCAAACTGAAGTTTTCCTAGTGCTGAGGGTCATACTCTCAGGTGTTCCTGTGCATTTCTAGTGCATTGTGGGAACTTTACCAAAGCACTTTCTGCTGCTGAGGAATAGAAACATTCTGCTGTTTAGTAAAATTAACAGAATTCTACTTCTGCCCCTGTACACCACAACCCTCACATGGGTGGAATGCAGTTGTGATGCCACCTGACTCCTAGCTCCACCCAGGTGTGCTGGCTGCTGGTAGTAGCCAAACTTGCCCTGTATTTTTCCCTTCACACCTTGCAGAAGCTTCAAGTCTTGGGTGAGCAGTAAAAAAATAAAAAAACACCAGAATTTTTTTTAAATTGTCTGTGTGACTCAATTTTTGCCATTGCAAGATGATAATTTTGAAGATTAATGGTAACAATAAAGAAAACTGTTCAATGTATGCCCTAGTAAATTCTTGCCAGTTGATTCCTTTCATCTACTTTTTGGTTTATTTTTTTTTCAAAAGGCTTTAAAATGCCAAAGACACAAAAGCTGTGCGAAGTTCTGCATGATGGCCCTCATGAACCTCTGGCACCCCAGGTCATGTCCACATCAGCTGCTGTTTTGTTCACTTCCCTCCTGCCCTTCCTGTTTCCCCCAAACCTAGTTACTGTAACTGATTAACATGATTATTATTTGTCATCTGAAATCCTAAATGGAGGAGTTCTTAAAGCAGGAAGAGATCTTATCTGCCTGTAAACACCTGTGTTGAGGACAGATAGAATAAAGTAGGACTTGGGAAAAGCCATCTTCGCTTCAAGTGTTCTGTAGTGGTTCACTCAGGCAGTAGTGCTAGCGTAGTGTGAGAGGAAGTCATACCAGCAGAATTAGTGTTGGGATCAGGAATGACCTTTCTTGAGCCTGGCAGCAGGTTTGAGAGGAGGGTAGAATTAGCACAGGTACCCTTTCTGGAAAGTTATTCAAAAAAGAAAAACTGTGTTTCATTAAGATGCCTCTGACTTTGAACAGCTTCTTAGAAGTTGCTGTAGCTGACTGTTTCCTCGGATGCAACTTTAATGGGTTTTAATCTGTTTTTCAGGTGGAATGCGTGGGATAGCACGAGGTGGCATTGCAGGCCTGACGCTTACCGGCCTCTACGCTCTATATAACAACTGGGAGCACATGAAGGGCTCCATAGCCCGGCAGTCCCTCTGAGCAGGGCAGCCAGCGCTGGACGGAGGACACACTTGCATAGTCACCAATCAAATCAGTTGCGAGATCTGTCTGGTGCCCCTTCCTATTTTATTTACAATTAGTGTGAAACCGAAGGAAGCTATGCTGGGAGGAACCTCCTGAAGCCATGTAGCTGGACTGGTCCTTTCCTTCCTGCCAGCCGGTCGCTGGAGAGGCAGCAATATTTGTTGGACCTGCAAGTGAGCGGAGTGGCCACCAAGATAGAGTCTCCCTGACACGCTCACCAGCTAGCCCTGGGCCAGAGCTACAAGGCATGCTCAGGTCCTATAGCTGTACCTGCTGTGCTACCAGGTTTGTTCGGTTGCATGTACTGCAACAACAGCGCTGTGTAATAAAGTCTGTGTCCATAGAGCTATTCACTACGGTCTTTCAGCATGCATAACCCAGCTAGCCAGCGCCAGCAGGAGCCTTAAGTAGCAACCGGCACAGGGCAAGGCTTGTTATTCTGGCAGCGCAGGGTAAGCTGTAAAAAGGGATGTCATCATTAATAAAAAGGGTGGTACTTGCACAATACCATTTCTATGCTTTGGTGTTCCTACTCCTGATGAGACAAAAATGTGCTGCATCCAGTGACCTCTTAGCTTTGTTTTGAGGAACTGATGTGACAAAATCCTGGGGGAGTCAGTGGGTGAGGGGAAGTGAACCAACAGGCTGGTTGTCTCCTGATGTGAGGTGATGGTGAGGCATACCGGGGCTTGACTCCGCTCCTTTATTTGCCCTAATAAATAAGGAACTGGTTGTTGTTGCAGAACAGCTGCCAGTACATTATGAAAACACTTGAGTGCTCCAGAATCTTAGAACTCATTTAGCCAACAGTTAGAAACCAAGCAGTATAAATACTCCTCTCATTACCCATTACAGTATTTTTAACTAGTGACAAGCTTTTTCCCCTCAAGTAATATTTGTAGGTTATTGGCAGAATGAAGAATTGTGATGAACCTACACCTTCTCCAGTGTTATGCCACGTACCAAGCATTGTCTGCAGATAAACGGTAAGTTGTGAATTAGTTCAGTGATTAGAGTTACTGTGTAACAACTCATTGCTTCAGTTTTTAAATAATTAAACAGGTCTGAGATAGTACGAAGGCAAGGCAAAAACAAGAAAGTTACTGCTCAATAGACAACTTAATGCAAAACAAGAGTTTACTTTGAGTCTCCCTACTGAAACAGCTCTTGATAACTACGTTGCACTGCACAAAACAAAAACACTAAAAGTAGTAGTAGAGGGAAGGTGATAGCTCTTACCTTCCTCCAAGAAGAAACACAGCTTTACCAGGAAGCCTCTTGAAGACATAATGACTACTGAGACTAGCTTTTTATAGAGCAGGTGCTCATGCTAACAAGCCATCACAGTTGAACTCAATTAGCTGTGCTTGGGTACCAGGTCAAAGTAGATGCTTTATGTAGCACTTAACTAGATGTAGCATAAAGGAAAGAAAATGGGTCTTTCCTCACCTGCTTTTGTAAATGCTGTTTCTTGGTAAGCCTTACTTTCTGCTGTCTTTCAGTGGGCTGTGTATCCCTGCTGTAGTGGTAGAGCTGGGCCATCTAGCACCTGTTTTTCAAGGGCTGTACCACCAAAGAAGCTGTTCTTTACTCGCAGGCTGCAGAAAGGTGACATAGGCACCAGCTGCACAGTGCTGTCACATAGGACATCAGGAACCCGCATGTGCTTTCTTCCTGAGCTTTTTCTCCTCATTTGCATCAATGAGTTCCTCCCCACCCATGTTTCTTGGTGACCGTTAACAGGACTTGTACTCCTGTATACTGGACAGTGCTGGATTACAGATTGATAGCTGCTTTGGGGGCTGCTGGTGGACGAGGGTTGCTTTTTAAGTGTCAGGAACTTTGCAATGTATCTTTTAGGTTTTCTAGAGACTTTTTCAGGACTGAAATGTGACCCAGGAGCTCTGCCCCTAATTGAAGTGGGAAAGCTGTGAAGCTTAACAAATGTCTTTCCTCCTTTAGTTGCACTGGAGGTAATGTAGGAACAAGCTCTTGTAAGTTCAGTTGCTGCAATCTTAAGGCTAGGCCGACTCTTGAGACAGCTTAGCACGTTATCTGTTCTGCAATAACCTCACATTTCCTGGAGTTGCTTGCCTCAGGGGCAGAGCTGAGTGCATTTTTGAGAAATAGCTGTATTTCTAGGGCTATTAAAAGCTTTGGTTCGTAACGTGTTTGTATATGGAGTGATCTATAGCTTAAGCTGTGAAATACAACCAGCAGAGAGGCAGCAGTGAGGGTGGTGAATTTTAAGTATGGAATACAGGAACTTCTTTATCATGTTCTATGTCAAGACTTGCTGTGTCACAACTTAATGGCAAACAATCAGTATAAAGTTGCTACTTAAAGATGTGACCAAAAGTATATCCCAGTTCAGTAGGAATAAAAGGAAGTAAAATCACATTGCAAACAGGATTTGGCAAGGAAGTTACCATCCTCCCATGCAGTATTACATACGCGTGGGCATGGGAGACCTTGGCTGGTGTGAAGAGTGGTGATTTATCCTCTTGCAGCGCCAGACACAGCATCTAGTTTTGCTGATAGATCGGAGACAGCTTTCCACACTGCGGCAGTGAGTGAGGGAGTCCGAGGCAACCTGTGTAAGGAAGGCTTTTTGAATTTTGTAAAGCTGCTTTTGTGTCATCTTTGGCACAGGGAAAGGCAAACCACTTTCACCATTCCCTGTCAGCAAGTGACTTCTTTTACAGTTGAGGGAATTTGTTGAAAAAAATCTCTAGTCATGTAGTAGGAATCTCCAGCTTCAGCTATGAAGCAGAAGCTGTTTCTGAAAACAGGAGGGAAGGAAACGTATATTAGGGCAAAAAAGTGATCCAGCGTTCATAGCCTGTGTTTCCTCTGACCTAATCTAGGACTGAAAAAGGAGGGGGAAAATCTGTTTTTATGCTTTAAGAGAAGGTTACCCCTGTGCTTGATAAATTCTAGATAGGAAATTGGTATGTTTTAAGTGGAGCTTTGTGTACTCTGTGAGTATGGGCCTGTGCTGTTGAATGCCAGGCACCGCAGGGACACCGCAGGGTCCTACGGCAGTTTTGGTACTTTCCCAGCAGTTCCCCCCAGGTGCCTCTTCCCCCTGTCAGCCACCCTCTCCCTGTCCTGTGGGCGCTGCTGCCAGACTTGCAGTGCAGCACCTTTGGGTCCCAGGAGTCGAATGGCCCAGTGCCACGGGAACCCCGTGAGCAGCCCTGCTCCATGTAGCAGCTACTTGTAGGGAAGGGTGCCTCCACTGCCACTGTGCCCTCCTGCTCCTGTGTGTAAAAGGCTGCAGTAGCATCTGTCACCTCACAGCTTTGTAAAGGGTTTCCCCAGGCTCCACGTGTGTTGAACAGAGGAAATGGCGGTTTCATGTCTTGACTCACCTAGTCTGTACTGCAGCCTGTGCTGCCACCATGAGTGACAGCCTGCCAAGTGCTGGCCTTTCCCCCTCTCCTCTGCTGTCTCAAGTCTGGGCTCCCACCTGCAATTAGGCATAAAGCTCCAGACTTTCCCCAAAGTGCATTATGTCACCACAAAGCACTTTGGTTATTCTGCACAGAAGCAAGTTAGGAGGATTCATTTGTCACAGAAACTCCACTGAGGGAAAAGCAGGAGGTAACTGCTCCAGCTTCATGGGGAAGGAGAGAAGTAGAGTTGAGCATTTCAGAGAGGACCCCATTCCTCAATACAATCTGATACTCTGCTCAAAAAAAGGTTTCCAAGTGTTATACAGAGAGGCCCTGAGTAGCATTCTCTGCTCCAGCCATTCTATCTTCCTTGTCTTTGAAAGGAAAAATACCTGCAGCATTATCCCCCCATCTCTGAAAGCTATACTCAGGATACACGGGCAGGAGTGCTGCATGTGGCTGCCTATAACAAAGAAGCTCTAGTCCATTTATAAGAGCTGTGTAGGCACACCCACACGTGAAATTCAAGGTATTGTGGTTGAAAGGCTGCCAGGCCCAGCTGCACACTGTCTCATGAGCATGTTCATTTCATGTTCCACTGCAGCCTGGATTAAGTTACTTCTACTAGTTTAAAGGAAAGGAAAATCCTCAGAGGAGGAACAAAACATGCAGGGAGGCTGATGTTCAAAAACCAGGAGAGCAGAAGACTGAGAGAGGAACTAACTTGTGCAGCCAGACCAAAGAGGTTCTACAGCCATAGGAGAAGAGGCTGAAGGCCACTAAGATCTGTAAATCCTCCTTAAGTATTCAAGAGTGATAAGAAACAAACATCATTTTGTCTAAATCCATATTTCTTACAGCAGCAGTGGAAAGGCCGGGTGATTTAGACATACCAGCTGATTCTCCAGGGCCTTGTGCTGCAGTGCATACCCGCTGCCAGGGCTCCCTGGCTTTGACAGCACAGCTGTGCACGACTGCAGGTAGCGGTGAAATAAAGAACGAAAACCTGAACCAGTGCGGGGATGGAAGCACAGCTGCAGTGGCATCCACACAGGAGTTAACTAGGCAACGTGCCACAACAGTTTTTGTTCACCATCTTGCAAAGGAGACATACCACACCCTTTGGTTGCAATCATTTTTTAATGGAAAAGACTAATCAATGTTTTACATAAATATCAATTAGTGACAAGTCAGTTGAGTAAGTAAAGGAATACATACCCCCAAGTTTTAAAGGCTCATAATGAATTGACAAAGTAGCACACAATGACAACTACAAGGAATTATAAGAGGTGGGCTGCACATCAATCACCTTCATTAAGTTCAACTGCTAATCAAATTAGGCTGTTATTGGAGTTAGTCACAGTGCAGTCTTCCCATGCAGCAACAAGGACGTGTTCAAAGGGGAAACAACTTCAAAAACCATCTTTCCAGTTCCAGCGGAAAGCCCCAGCCATGGCAGTATGAAAGCCTCAAGTGGTCCACTGCTGTTAAGCCCTTTTGGGGTCTGCTTTCAGAGGTGCAGTATCCCCCTCAGACTAAAAAACTTATTTTTAACCAAATGCACAGGTTCTATCACATGGGAATGCGTTCATGCTGCAAAGTGATACCAAGGTTGGATCTTGCTAATCATCTCTTTTCTACAGTGTTGTGAAGAACTGAAATCACTTTTATTCCCAGGCAGGCTGCAGGGATGGGGAGAAGGGGAGGCTATTTTTATAGTCATTAAGAGCCATTTGTTAAATGAGTAGAAGTTGGAGTAGAAGTTGCACCAGAAACTATGTAACTTCACAGTTTTTCATGCAAGCTGACAGGCATGATCCACATTTCCATCTAACATTTCTGCACTCCTTCCTGCGGGCTCAAAATGCTAAATACCTAAAGAGGTATTGCTCACATTATGTCCACAGCTACAGGGATCAGAGTAACTTGACCCCACTTTCATATGGATAACAGCATGGAAACACACAGCTTACGTGTCTTTAAAATGGATCAGTGGGAGCCACGCAGTTTGCCAAGTTAGTGTTTCCCAGTTAAACAGCATGACATCAATCTGATGAGAAGGCATCAAATTCCCCAAATATTACTTTTAAATATTATGTGGCTAAGATGCCTGCTTTCTAGTGGTTTAGTCAATGAAAGTTCGTTATGAGTTATCTACAACTAGCAGAAACATACGCATTTCATCTTACAGCTGTTTCAGTGAAATTCAAATAGTTATTAAATGCTGGGGACACGGTAGGATCTGATCTACTGATGCATGAAAATTAACACCCCATCCTTTCTCTGAATGGCTCAAAAATCTGCAAGAAAAGTTTTCATTCAAAACTAAGTTACCAGTTCTCCTGTCACATGTCAGGTCCCATGAATTCATGTCTTTTTCAGAATCTGGACTACACATACTCAGCCGGGAGACACACCAATACAAAATGCAAATGAAACCTTTAAAGTTAGCAACTGCTCAGTAACAGAAATTGCGTCCAAATACAGCCTAAATTACCTTGCAATCCCAGTAAGCTGGAACCCAGCTCATGACAAAATTGCAGCAGTTAAAGGAACGGCATCATTTCTAAAGTCACTGCCACAGGTGGACGTTTCACAGCACCAGAGAGGTTTTGCTTTGTATTTGCACTGGCTTCAACATACTTTAAGTGACAACCCATTAAAGAAGATGCATGTAGTCCCAGAACAGATACAAATTTACTAACACCTCTATAGTATCAGATTGCTTATGCCCAGTGGGTTTACATTGTAGAATTAATCATAACAAAAAGGCATCTTCTGCACCGTAACTCTATTATATGAGTAATCTTTCTTTTTGTTATAATTTTAGAAGAAAAAGCAGACGGCCAAACACAAACACAAGAATTCAGCTGGCTGCAGTCACTCAGCATGATGTGCGATTCATCAGCATGAAGGGGACAATTTCAATGCTTCCAGTTCTTCACATCTAAACAAATTTAAAATGGGGTTATTCTCTTTGATAAACAGAAAGCAACACTTTTGGAAAAACACATGTATAAGCCTAGAAAAAAAAAATCATACTAAAATACTTCCTAGAAACGAGTATCTCGCCTTTTAGGGTTTAAAGTACGCCTGTTAAGACGGACTTTTTTCATGAATTTCAAAAACAATGATAAAGAGTTATCTTGGCAGAAAGGAGAAACATGACGCCAGCTGTAAATACACTACCAAGATAAGAAAGAAGCTGCCTGGAAATTTAGATGTTAATTGCATGTTCTAGTTACAATAGAAGTTACCAAGATTTTACCAAGTGTCAATCAGTTGAAGAGTGATTTACTCAAGAACAGAAGTAATTCCCACCCTGGCTTGCAATCAAAAGAGGAGGAATAATGAAAAAATAGAATGGTCCAAGCTGTTAAAAAGGTATATGGGGAGAAAATCACAATGCTGTTAAACATTCCGTACAGAGAACTCTGAAGACATCAGTTAGCTGCTATCATCTGTGTTCTGTACCCCCGGTTATGTTTGTGCTCAGCTGTTCTAATGCATTCTGTGCCTCCTACCTGTAAAGGAGTCCGATACAGCCATTTTTCTTTGTCTCCACTGAGTTTCATACAGGCAAAAAGGTCACAAACTGTAGGAAGGTCAAAGTCCTGAAAGAGAAGTCACCTTAATTACTGATCTCCAAACATAAATACATTCTGATGCATCTTCGAATTCTGTCAAGTGTTCTGTCAAAGAAAATAAAACTGACTTCTGAGTCTTGGAGATGAATACTTTCTTCATTTAGTAAGACTAGCTATACTTCAAAATCAACTTGTTTTGTGTTAAACACTGGCCTCATCTACTTAAGTAACTAAGTAATAATCACTGAAAACATTAAAAGAGCTAAGAAACCTAAAAATTGTCAGTCAGTATTATCCACAAGAGCTATGAACTTGGAAGAGAAGGCAGGCATTAAATTCAGTAGAACAATAGATCTGGCACACTGGCTTAAGACACAGCAGTAACAAAAACTTATGCTCACTTGTGCTTTCTTGCGTTGAAGCCATTTATCTTCTGCTGGAGGCGGGTTAGCATTTTCTAGGTTGTTTGAAGTCAACACCCAACTGTTTACATTCAAGGGGAGGTGGAATGGAGCCAAGAGGTCTAGGAAAGGACTCTTCGAACTATTATCTGCTTTTTCCCTACTCGCCTTTTCTTCTGCACTTTCTGCTTTGTGCTCAGACTTGGCTAGCCAGCTTGTCAGAGGCCTTTCGAGCAATACTTTGAAGGGTTCTGCAATCTCTGCTGAATAATCCGCTTTCTCTGCACTAATGGGTTCCCCTGTGAGCTGCTGTGCGGGGTTAAGCCAGGCATTGGCAACAGGCTTGGTCTTCTCCTGCTCAGAGTTTGGTACATCTTTGTGGCTGACTGGAACTCCATTTTTATCCTTCCCTTCTTTCTTCAGAAGCCATTTACACAGAGCCTCTTTTCCACAGTTTTCATCACACACGCACTCTGAAAAGCTGGCACACAGCTCATTAGCTTTGCACACATCTTCCACCTTAAACGGGGCCTGGGGATGCTGAAGCAGCCAAGCACTTACAGCAGATGTAGCGGGTGATTTCTTTCCATCAAGATGCTCGTTCAGGCACTTCAGGTTTCCCAGGTTCTCGATTTCCACACTTTTGATCTGGCTGCCACGACAACTGGTACATGTTTCAGCTTTGAGGAGCCAATCATTCAAATTAAATTCTTCCCTAAAGGGTTTAAATTCATACTTCCATTTCTCATCTGAAGCACTACTTCCATTTTCCATGTCGGGAGTAATCAGCCAGTCAGAAAGGTCCATCTCTTCTTGTCCAAGGGATTCCAATCCCTCCACCTTTTCAATTGTGGAAAAGGACGAGTTGAAAATAGAGGTGGAGTCCT
This sequence comes from Grus americana, assembly GCF_028858705.1. NCBI lineage: Eukaryota > Metazoa > Chordata > Aves > Gruiformes > Gruidae > Grus > Grus americana. Next base: position 31,045,769 of record NC_072858.1, read on the forward strand.
TGCGTCCAGGGGAGTCTGTCTTCCCAGCAACATCACGCTGTTGATTCTGCAGGAGCCAGTTTTCCAAATCTTTCAGATTTCCCCAGGCTTGCTCAAAATAACAGACTTTGGAAGAATTTAAATCCTAGTAAAGACACATTGAAATGCATCTATTAACACTAAAAGACAACGTTCAGTAACTGTTTGCACAGTTACAGCTTGGAGTATTCTGACAGTAAGTGCAAAAGTATTAGTTGAACATGAGGCAGAGTGAAGAGAATTACAGGTTTAACTCCCACCATATTCTGCCTGCAATTGGATATTGTGTTTTCCCCTTTATTAAAAACTGGGTTAGTGCATAAAGGGCTTACCTGGCTGGGCTCTGACATGCATTTTTGTGTAACCCATTCCTCAAGGTTGGTGCTGGGAACATACGGAGCCTGGCAAACACCCGCAGGTCTGCTTCCAAGTAGCCAGTCAGAAAGCGAGGCACTCACTGTCCCACACAGCGTTTTCTGCTGAGAAAGAACGTTCTTGGTTAAGAGAGAATCTAATTGCTGAGGCACTCTATAGTGAACATCAAAGCAGGCATTCAACATGCATCAGTGTCTCAGAACCAAAAGAAAAACCAGTCCCTTCTAATTAAGGAAGAAATAAATCTTCAATTGCCTATATGATGTTAAGCCCCTGCTCTGATAGATTGCTTTGTGATCCCAGATTCTTCAGAGAGCAAGTGACAAGAAAGGGAAACAACAACTTCTACAGCGCACAGTTCTGATGTGTAACCCAGCCATGACCACAATTCCGACTGCAATTCCCGTTACTAATTTGCTACCCTCCTTCACTGACACTGTTTCTGTGCAGAGCCCAATATAAGATTTCCCATCAATTTCTGCATTACATGGAATCGTAGTGTTCAAAGTCCCAACCTGACAACATCAAGGAATATTCAGTTACAAAATTCTGCCTGACAGTCACACTCCGAATTCACTTTCATACTATGTTCTTGCCTGTCTGTTCCTGGAGCAGCTAGAACATCAGATCACTAACGCTCACCACAGTGACTGTTACAGGCTACTGAAACATCTTAACAAACAAACAGAAGTCATTACTCAAGCAAGCTAACATATTGTGCACTTAAGCTCTCCTTTTCCTTTTAATGCAATTAAACACTCACAGATACAAGTCTTAATCTTACCTGCTCGCAGTTCATTAGGGCACAATTCTGCCCTGGGAACCAGGGAGAAGTATTCTCTCTCTCTGAGGTTTGCTGGAAGGAAAGAAAAGTTAATTTAAATCTCAATTTTGTCCAGTTTCTAGGATGAATTCTACAATAAAGCACAGCTACAATTGGTCAGTTCTTTGTGGCTAACAATTTTCTCAATATTTAAAAACAGAATGGAGAAAGATTTACTACAAAAATACTACCTTCAGTCCACTTCCTTTAAGAGAATTATCTCCAATAATACAGGAGATACACTGCTTACATAGGAGTCCCGAAATATTTATATCACAGAAAGCCATCTACAATGTATAAATATTAGTATCTAAAGAAAACCCTAACATTAATTTTCAGTTGCTGGAATAGAGTAAGAATATAATCATCGTGCCTTCAGTATCAGCCAACATACATTAAAACAACATGTACATAACTAGATCTAAGCTCAGTCAAAATCAGAACTACATGCAATAGTTAATAAACCACATGAAACTATATGATTTATGTTAACTTTATGTTAGAAAGAAATTCTTTACTGTCAGAGTGGCGAGGCACTGGAACAGGTTGCCCAGAGAGGTTGTGGAGGCCCCATCCCTGGAAGTGTTTAAGACCAGGTTGGATGGGGCTTTGGGCAATGTGGTCTAGTGGAGGGTGTCCCTGCCCGCAGCAGGGGGGTTGGAACTAGATGATCTTTAAGGTCCCTTCCAACCCAAACCATTCTATGATTCTATGACTCGTACACAAGATCCATTCAAGCTATAATTAAAAGTAGAAATATCACTTGGAATATATTGCACTACTTTCTCAAAAAAAGTTTGGTTGATTGGTTTGGTTTTTTGTGTTTTGTTTGGGGTTTTTTTTTTTCAAATATTCCAACCCAGGAAAGTCTTGGTGCTTACCATCGTTTTAATTGAACCAAATGAGGTAATTGCCTGTCGAAGGTAAGATGTGTCAGCCTCAAAATTCAGGATGGAAGACTCCTCTGGTTTAAGAGTAAGACTTTCCAGTCTGAAAGAGTAAGATGACAGTTACAGAAAGAAAAAAAAAGAGTCATCATCATTTGTCATGTTTTGTGTATCAATCCATTATTCCATAAAAAGGCTTCCAAACTGACTTGGCACTAATTCGGTAACAGGAAGACTTTTAATGCTTGCATAAAGAGATACCTATCCACAAACCAAGAACAGAATAAACAGCCAGCAAAACACAAGTTTCTCCTTCTTGCTTCAATTGCCAACAATTAATATTTGAAATCTGCACCAACGAATACCTCCACTGGTCATTATAGTCCTGTTTTGTCAATCTAAGATAAAAAAGATGAGAGGAATCATACCTCAGACTGCTTTAAAGATCTTATTTCTAGGAACCATTAAAAATGTGGAAACAGTGAGTTAGATCTATTATTAGTTCTATTAGGATAAAAAAATCAGATTAAATTCATGAGTCAAAATAAATACCAATTGTATTAACTTGCATCATAAAATATATTTACCTCTCCAGGCAAACTGAAATCTGGTTTGCTAGTTCGTTACTACAGGAGCGTTCCAGCTGATGAATAAGGCAATTGAATTGTCCCAAATACTGCATGGAAGACAAAACACGTGTTATTGTTTTGGCTTCTAAGATTAAAATTGAGAAAATACTTGCAAGGACAATGTTGACTTAAAAATGCCAGTGCAATGATTTGCAACCAAATCTTACCCAATAGAGCTGCTGCGCCTGCTGCTGCAAGGCCTCTTCTTTCAGCTGCTGAATGAGATCTACCTGCTCAAACAGCCAAACTTCACGACTGCGCAGGCATTCCAGGTGGCGGCTTATGTGGCTGTGAATCTTGGCTTTTACCTGTAAGGTAACGTGTACCATTTCTAGAACATCTGTCAAAGTATGAACAAGCATGTGCTGCGCTGATTACAAAATAGTATTTGTCACAGCTAAGTGGTATTTTTGGAGCAATTTATTTCTTAAAGACTGACCACAGTCACCTACAGCACCATATGACTCAAGTTAGTAAAAGTTCCAAGGCTACCTTTAAAGAAGTATCAAAGAACAATGTTATTTACAATATCTCTCTATTCTGATGTTTCAACCAACAACTTCAGTAAATTATGCATGCCTAAGCTAGTAATACAGGAATACCTTTGAGAGCATGACCAAATTACACAGCAAGATGCTTGCCAGTCTCTAGGAAAATTTCAGACCATCATCATAATAGAAAGTACTCTGGAATAATAAAAGCTGTCATTATAATCCTGTTTGTTATTAAAACATTTTTTAAGAAGAATTTAAAATTACCTCCCGCCAGTTCTCTTTAATCTGTTGTTCAGCTTTCACAATTCCAGATATAGCTGTTTCCAAGTCCTTCTTTGCTTGAAGGCACTTTGCCAGAGGCTCAATGCTGCAGGAACTTCTACTTCTATCTTGTGGTGGACTCATTCTTGAGGTGTTCCTAAAACACAATGAACAAAAATTTCTTAATAATTTCTATTCCTCTTTAACGGAAGAGGAAGGGCATCATATGAAGAACCATCTGCTCTACTTCACTATAAAGGTGAACAAAACCACCCCCCCTTAAGGCCCTTCACTGATGCAAGTTTTCTAAACATAGACAAAGCTTTCTCCAGAAGCAACAACGGTCTCTTAAATGCCTTGGCCCACGGAGTTTGCACAATCACAGGAAAATCAACAGATATTTGACAACAGCTTCAACCACAGAAGCTTAGGCAATCCTCCCCCGCCATTCACCTTCCTCTGGCTTTTATGCCTAGCCAGCAAACTCCAGCAGCTGACGGCTGATTCAGGCAAGGATCAGCAGCTCTACAGGAGCTGGGGGAGAACAGCCTGGCAAGGGGCAGGAACTGTTTCAGTTACCCTTTTTTCAGCTGCAGGCAAATGGAACTGGCAATACAGTTTGATCAGCTGAAAAACCAAGTGTTGATACACAGATCACTCTTTACTAAGCTGCAAAGGCCAAAACTTACAGCTGCTGCCTGTTACTTTTGTGGTGGTCACAGCCACATTACCGTACTCAGCTTCAGCATATCCTCAAGTAAAATAGGCTCAGATACAAAAATTCTATAGAAGTTACACTGGTAAGGATTCAGCAAGTAAGGGAAAAAAGCTGAATATGGATTTTTAGTAAAAATGGGAAGCATCAATATAAGCATTTTTTCTAAGCAGTGGGTATTTTGTTACCAAAGAGTTTCAGTTCTCCTGTTAGTTTCATGAAATTCCTGAAGTACTAACTAAAGATTCATAGTAAACATTCTATCTAAAACAAGTCTTCAGCAATGACAGTTACGGAAATTCCCAGCAGAATTAAAATGTACACATGTGCCAATCTAAATACTTCATAGATTCTACCACTCCTCTGGAGGGAACTGAAAAGAATATTTTGAATATGACAAGATGACCACGGAGCTTCTGTCACTGAGCAGCTATTTAGTCTGCAATTTTCAAGCCCCATGACCATATAAACTGCAAGCCAGAAATCCTTCTACAGCCAAGACCCACCAGATACATATAAGTTGTGCACTTCAGAGAGCTAGGAGTGGTTCGCTAGTGGAAGCCGACAGAAAAAGCAGGTTTCACTGTGAGGCAGCAGAGGAGGCTGCATCTCCCGTGGTTCCCTCCACACCACAGGCTTCCCGTCTCCCAGGTGCCCCCAGCCATGAGACACACAGCAGGCACAGAAGCCACCCCAAGCCCCTGCACACAACTCAATCCTACCCTCGCCATAATATCTCATCTTCTAGGAAGCGCAGAGCGCAACTACAAGAGAAGTGAACTTGAATTTATTTTTTAAGGTTGTGTTAATTCTATACCAAATAAGACAGGGTAAAGAAGTCCAACATACATCATTGTCCATTCTGTGCTATGAATGCCGGTTTTGTACTTGTATTTGCATACTCTAATTCATTCACAGGTTCAATTCCTTAAGGTTTCATGATCTTCACCTTGCTACCGATGTTCAATAAAAGGTAAGCTTTCTCTTCACAACACCCCTTATTTTTTTTTTATCTTGCTTATCAACTCTCACATGTACAACCTACAGAAAAACAAAAGTGGGAGCCCTAGCTCTCAGATGTAAACTAAAAGTATTAATGTAAAGGCAGAGATATATCCAGCCAAGAAAACAAGGATATATTAAAAGCTGTCATATACTCAAAAGTAAACAAAAAAAATCATATTGTTTTTTATTATTTTATTCATTATACTCTTATGAAACAAACCAAGTCAAAGTCTGAAGGGCTAAACATAATTGCCATGTTTGTTCACACAGCAGATAATATACTTAAAAGAGTTTTGTGAAAATTATGTTAAGCTGTGTATCTACAAATGCCGAGTCCAAAGTATACTGCATTGCCATTTCGGTGTTTCACTTCTCATTGGCAACTTCATACTGGCACAGTCAAATTTAAGAAACTTACATATGCTCCTCTAATGAGCTCTGAAAATATTTGTGCTTGTTGCTTTTCTGGTTTTTCATTTGATTCCACGAGTCTCTCTCCAAAATGTATACAGAAAGAATGAATGCTGCTTTCCTGCAGCCAGCCAGCTCTTGTAAAATGGCTGTTCTTATGCTTTGTCAAAAATTAACCAATAAAACTAACGTTACAGTTGAAGATGAGAGTCATTCCATCCTTCTTTTCAATTTCCACAAGCCTCTAAGAAAAACAAGCGGGGGTAGCCACCTATTTCCTTGCTTCCCAATTATCACCTAATAGCACTAGGAGTTTAAGACATTTTCAGGTCCCACGCTCTGAAATACCCGAGACCACACACTTAGGCTCAACAGTAACAAAATACAATTACTACTGTACTTGGATACATGGTTGCAATACAGTTACCACTTTTGCCAATTTCCACGTCATCGAACTGTTTCCAACCACACGGAGGTATCCCACCACGGGTATATTGCATCACGGGACGCGCACACGCACACACCCCCGCCATCAGCTGAACTCGCACTTACTTTCCGGGCGAATGCAACAATTCAGCAGCACCCTACTTATAAAGCTGTTTCCATTTCCAACCTTCTATTCTGCAGAAGCACGGCCTCCAAAATGCTTTTAAGTAGTCACGCGCAACCGCGTTCAGTCCCGCTGCAAATTCCGCCCCAAATACTTGCTCGCTGATGCGGAGGCGATCCGATCCGATCTGACCCGACCCCGCTGCGGGCAGGCGGAACAGGCGGCGTGCGCAGCCGGCGGCGGGAGGGGGAAGACGCGCCCCCGCAGCCCCGCCCGCCGGCAGCCCCTCCGCCGCCCGCGCCCCGCGCCTTATCGGGGCGGCCAGCCCGCGCCCCGCCCCGCGGCCACAGCGCCCGGCCGCGCCCGCACGTCGGCAGCGGCCGGGGGAGGAGCCGGAACCGCCCCGGGGGCGCGGGAGGGCCGGGCCGGGGGCGCTGATCCGGACCAGCCTCTCTGCAGGGCGGGATCAGGCCGGAGCACATCCATTTTACCATTTATCCACGGCGGGGCCCCGGCCGTGCTCCCCTCCCCCGCCCTCTCTTCCAAAATACCGAGTGCCTCCCGCCATCCCGCTGGCAGTTTAAACCGCAAAACCAGAGCGTTTTGCAACAAAACCACTATTTGTTGCAACTTCGGAAGTGTGGCAACGCGCCTTTTTCATGTAGTAAGTGCAACAAAGCACACCCGAGCGCTAAGGCACTCGGCAAAATGTTTCTTCTGCAGCAACAGAGGCTAAAAGGGCTGCGAGCCTCCACAGCAGCAAAATTAAACCTTCCGTCCCTGGCCACGCACAAACCTAGGCACCGAGAGGCTCCCCAGCCCAGCACTGCACCGGTGAAGCTGCAGAAATCTGTCTGACAATAAACCGCTCAGATGCAGTTAATTCCTGGAGGGACTGAAACAACACTTACATGCACAATTCCTACCACATCTGCTCTTGCTTCCACAATTTGACATGCAGATGAGGAAAGCACATGTACATGTCTGCGTGGAATTAGTAAAAATGTTATAGCTATGAAACAAAAAGAACTGCCCAAATGAGGCAAGAAAATCATGTTATTGTTCCTAATTACAAAATAACTACCAGTCTTTACAGGCAGATTTATGGCTGTTTCCATTAACACCCAAAAGCCTTACTGGAGGGGCATCACTGCAAAGACTCCGCAGCCAAAACTTCTGGTCACAGTATTGCTTCTCCTAGTGCTCTGTACTATCTCCAGGCTGCCTGCCCTCCACCCCCGAGGCGTGACTTCCATATTTCTCTTCTTTTGCTTTTATCTGTAGATCAGAAACTGCTGGACAAAAATATTTTTTTTATATTTTCATTAAATATCGCGTGGCTGGGGAGCAGAGGTGGAGTGGAGAACCCTTCCTCGCCTACACAATCTGCTAACAGGCCAGCAGAAAACTGGTTTTACCAGCTTTTCACTTTCAGCACAACCATCTCCGCTGCCACTTGGGAAGATCATTGTTTTCCATTTCAAACGGGTGTTGAACGACCTCAGAAAGACGGCTGTGCCGAGCTTTCGGTGGGAAAAACTGCTGAAGGGAGCAAAACCTGTCGTTGAACAGGCTCTATTTATAAATATGGAACGATTTCTTTCAGTTGGTAGGACAAGGCTGTTCCAAAGGTCTGACTAGACTTCATGTGGTTTTAAAACAGCTGGCTTGTTTGAACTGAAATCCCTCTTCATTCCATTTTACCCCACCAAAAAAACAGTAGTTCCTCTTAAGTAACTATCCGAAATTAGGTACATGGGAGTTGTGGTCAGGGAGTGAAGTACTGTAAGTACACGAGCCGAATCACAGAAATTTCCATTTACATCCAAACATAACAAGCATTTTATATAGTACAGCATCAACATCGTGAGCCAATATCTGTGTGGAGCTTCTGCTAGGGGGATTATTTTACTGCAAAAGAAGTGTGTACCACTGTATTTTGTAAATCACAAGCCACATGCAGAAAAAATGACCTTCAATGGTTGTAAGAGAGAAAGTAAAAGTTAACACCTGAAGGAAAAATAATTAAAGTTTCCAGTGATACATTTTCTAAAATTCATGTAAGTTTTACCTGCCTGCACTGTATGGGATCTGTGCCACAAACCTGAACATACGCGGCTGTCTTTTCAGTCTATTTTAGCCCTGGAAGAGCCCAGCACAAAGCACACACATTGAGACAGGGGCACGAGAGCTGGGCTCCAAAGAATCGCAAGTCACCAGTGCAGCTGAGACAAGAAGCTTGACCATCATTTTATTCCATCGATCGTAAATATATTTTTAAGTACAGCACAGCAAGCACATAAGTAAAACCACAAAGTATCTGAATATGAAGGCCTGAAATCACTATGCCATAACTACATACAATACCAAAGTAGATATCCCAGAACAGAAAAGACACAGTGTTATCTTAACACAGATTTTACATTACAACACAACCATCTTTCAGACTTCTGCATTTAAAACCCCTTGGAAAACAATTGACAAATCCCTTACTCTGCTTGAAGCATATGGCCCCAAAGATAGCATGGCCACGCTCTTTGTATATCCATCAATACAACGTTATGCACTTGCAGAGTTATGAACGGTATTTTTTAAATGACCGTCAGCTTTTTTACCCTCCCATGACTGCATACCTTACCTAAAACTCTGGCGAAAGACAATCTTGTTCCTCTGTCAGTTTTTCCCTTTAATCCCAGCCACAAATAACGAGTTTAAAGCTGAAAGAATGACTAACAAAATCCCTGAAAGCTCTGGCTCAAACCACCTACCCATAACCTAACAACAGATGCTTTCCAAACTTTCAGTAAGCACGGTGCACGACAACTCCTGATCGTTTCTAACCTAGGCTAGAACTGCTTATGCAACCTTTGCAAAGCACAGCGGTTGACGAAAGATTCTGACTTTTCAATTAAGGACGGAGAGGACTTTAGGACTGCTAGCAGCCTCGCTTCTCACGGACATAAAAAGAAAGCGAGATCAGTAAAAAAAACCCCCCATGTCTTCGTATTCGATCAATGTTAGCCCTCCACCACGGAACTATAATTTCCTGACTGACCTGCTCGGTCGTGCCCGACCCCAACGACTTTCAGCCGGTTACTCTGGGTCGCATCCAAAGAGGGATGCCGCGCGCGGCCGGACCGCAGGACACCTCACCTCCCACCGGACGCCTTACGGCTCTGCCCGGCCCCAGCACTACCCGGCACGCCGGGCCCAGCAGCGCTCCGCCGGCTTTGCGCGCCCGCCCGCACTCCCTGCGCGGAAACCCGGCCTGCCAGCGCCACGACACGCGGGGGTGCAGCCGCCACCTCCTAAACAACAGGGACGCACGTTTCTCTTAAATCAGCCTGAAGCAGGCGGCGACGCCGGGATTCCCGAGAGAAAGCCCTCACAGAAATTAACGACACACCACCACCCCGCCCGCGGCTAGGAAACGCGTGTTCGTCCGCGTGTCCTGTCCTCTCCCGCTCGCAACCGCCGCCAGCCCGACCCGCGAGGGACCCCGGCCCTGTCACTTGCACCCCACGCAGCCGCAGCGGCCGGCGGCCCCCGGTGAGGCCCCGCTTACCGGCGTCCGGCGCAGCGGTCCCCCCTCAGCCCAACGCCGCCGCAGCTGCCCGGCGACCAACGGCCGCTCTCGCGAGAGCACCGCCCTCGCACCGCCCCGCCCGCCCCCTGGCGGCGCGGCGGAGCGGCTGCGGGGCCGGGCGGTGGTTGGCGCCGCCATAGCGGTGCGCGCGGGGGCGTGTGGGAGAGGGGCGCTGAACGGGGCTGTGGGGACCCCCCGCGGGCTCGGAGGGCGGTGAAACCCGGCAGCACGAAAGCAGAGCGGAGGAGAGAAGTGTGGGTGCGGGGGAAATTCTGTTCCCTAAACCAGCCTAAACCCGTGAATCACAGCTAAACCAGCACACCAAACTCTGCCGGCTGCAGCGCGGTGGCCGCCGTCCATCGTGCCTGAGAGGGGCCGGCTGCTGCGCGGCCTCGGCGCCTCCGTCCCGGTCCCGCACCGCCCTCAGGGCCTGCCGTGGCGGTGGCGCCTCGCCTCCAGGCAGGGCAGGAGGGCGGCAGTGCTGGTGAGGCCGGCTCGAAGCTGGCCAGCCCGTGGGCTTCCAGCACCGGTGCGGCCCACGGCAGCCCAGGGGCCCGGCAGAGTCGCCCTGCCGAGGTGGCGGCAGCCCTGCCCCACCAGAGCCTCTCCCCTAGCACAAGGCCTTGCAGCTCCGGCATCCCCCCGCCCTCCCTTCTCCCATTTTCCCTGCCCTGGTGGGAGAGCTGCTCGGCAGCCAGGGCAGGCGGGAGGGCTGCCCCGCTCAGATCACTGACAGCCGAACTGCGCTGCCCAGAACGTCTCCATGCGGCACGTATTGAAGTCCACCACCGACAGCCGGGCCTGCTTCAAGAACTCAGACAACACCGGGTCGCCCTCCCCACCTGCGACAAAACAGAGGAGAAAGATGAAGTACAGAACATGTCAGGGCATGGGGCAAGCCATCGGTTTTCGTCTTTTTCGTGCCCACTGGAAAATTCCCAGTGTGCATTGTTTGGCTTGGCTTTACACAGTACCTTTTTTTGTTTGTGTTTGTCTTTTCCAGGTGCAAAGCAGAGCAGAACATTTCCTAATACTTGTCATCACTGTTTTCAGCTGGGAAAAGGATCCAGTTACTATTCTGGAGGGTAGCAGGAGTGGGTTGCACTGCTGCTGCCCGTGCTTTTAGCTGTTCAAGGCAAGGAGATCTCAGCCTTTCCAGGACCACCCAGCCAGCACCTCCATGAACACGTGTCTGTGTAGCAGTGCCTTTCATAGGTGTTTGCACAGTACTTAAAACATACATTAACAGAGAGAAAGGACTTCAAATGGAAACCTAAGTAGCTGTGCAGCTCTGCATACATGTGGCAGCCAAATCACCATTTCCTACATACAGGAGCTCCTCTGGGCATGGACCAAGGAGCCATTCTTTGGAACAGGATCTTACTTGTGGGTAGGGCTCGTGGCTGCAGCCACAGTACAAATAATTTGACACTTTGACGTAAGAGAAAGTAGAAGTCAGCCACCTAATCCCAGATATGCTTGTTACCCTAGGAACCTGCATTTCAGGTATTTGGCTTCTTCATCTAAACATGTGGGAGACAGTGGCTGTGCTACATAATCCTTCTCTGTGTATTTGGATTTAAGAGAAAATAGTGCCGACTCCATCTGACCTTGAAAACCAGCAGTACTTGTGTACCTGTTGTGTCCCCCCATCCAGTTACCCAGCAGGACTGTCCTGGGTAAAGGGAGAGGCCTCTCTTGGGCAGGCAGGCGTAGTGGACGAAGCAGTTTGCCATTATGTCTTCCATAGGCTTGACCAAGGCAATATCATAATCCCAATGGTTTGAGTGGTTTTCGTGGAACCACTCGTGGTGGTAGATTTGCTTCACACGGTATGGTCTCTGTGTGGATTCACTGTGGCTAAGGTTATGCTTTCCTAGGAGGATTCACCAGTTGGGATACATCTTCCATCTCGCTCCTATAGGAATTTCAGAGTAAGGAAACATATGCATGTTTTTAACAGGCTCTTTCCTCCCACGACTGATGGGAGTACGCGCCACTCCTCCCTCTGCCGTACCCTTAGGCACACCAGATCTGCCATTTCACCCAAACCTACATAGCAGATCAAAAAATGAAATTTAAAATGGCATTAGCCTAAGCAAAGAACAAATTGGTAGTCTGCTAAAACAGGGGCAGAAGGTTGGGTAGAGATGCGATGTTATGGAAAAATAAACAAGATCTCCTCACATTCAAACAAACAACTGCAAAGATGGAGGCTTACACACTGTGTTGTTCCTCAGTGCTGGATAGAACTGTGTATCAGTATTGACACTAGGCCTCCAACCAAAGTACAAAAAGAAGCATTCCAGATGCGTAAAAGGGATCTACAGACACATCGAAGACAGCTCATGAGGATTAATGCATGCGACTTTTCCCTTGGGAAGTGTACACCACCACATAATACGGTCCTGTACCCAAAATTCAGTACTATTTCTTGCTGAATGGGAAACATGCACATAGTCCTGCAGCGTGAAGCTCATCCTTCCTGACAAACCACCACTTGACTTTGCCTTGATTCAGCAAAAGTACTTAATGACTCTCTTGGTACACTCAAAGATGTTCTTCCTTGCTTGGCTGCAGTGTGAGAATAAAGGGCAGGGCAGGATTCATCCTCCCCACCTTGAAACAGAAACCTCAATATAGAAGTGGAAGCTTTTCCTGTGGTTCTTAAGTACTGGCCTGCCAAACTGTACTATTCTGCACCACCCCAAACACAAAGAACTTGAGGAATGTTCTCTGCTGCGATGATTTTATAGGAAATTTTATGGAGTTCATGCACATGTTCTTGAAAGAACATTTTCTGGTTCCTGTTTAGACCATTCCTATTTCGATAACTGCAATAATTTAGTTAAGGAAAATCAGTTGTGTTAACTTCTACGTTTACCACCCCATAACGTAATTTCCCTGTTCTGCAACTCTGCCACACAGTTCAGCAGCACATCGCTGCTTTTCAAGAGGGAAATAAAGAAGTGCAGCACGCTGAGAGCAGCACAGCATGCACAGTGCAGCTGGAGGTGAAGCCAGATGCCAAGGCAGTCTAACAAGCTGACGGCAGCTCCTCTCAGAGACAGCAACGGTCCCAAAGCGGAGTATGAAATTATACAAGAGTCGTCATTGTAGGCGTCAGGGAAATTCAGGCAGCTCTCGGGGGAATCGCCAGTTGTTTCAAGCTCTGCCGTGGGAAGCCGGCTGTTTTCAGTTTGTCCCTGCCAGCCCGGGCGCGCGGCCCTCCCTCCCATCCTCTCTGACGTGTGTCCTTGGTCCCCTTCCAGGCAGGCCATGACCCGGCACTCGGTCACAGCTGTGCGCCAGATCCATCCCCAGCATTCCCCCAGAGCTCCTCCTGCCCGTGGCCCGAGGCCGACCTCGCAGCCACCAACCGGCCCAAGGAGCCGAGCGGGTCAGCTGTTGGTTGTGCTTAAGTCCAAGGCTTTACTTCCCTGCAGGGGACTTTGAAATCTCTCTGTGCTGTATTTACTCACCTTGAATCTTTGCTTTTTGTGTCGAGCTACCTCAGTGCCAGAGATAAACTAAATATTTTTAACTCCCACACAAATGGTTTCATATCAAGACTGCACACAGATGTTTTAATAACCTTTTCCTGCACTCCACAATCAGCCTTTTCTTTAGTTTAAGGATTTCTCAGTTCTGCAAACTTTTTCTACTTACTGTCTATCCCACAAATAGTCTATCCCACTTCACATGAGACAGAAGTACAGAATACCTGATTCCATATGCATCTTTCATTTAAAGAGGTTCCCACACAGGTTTCTCTGTAGCTTCTCCAGGAACTCCCTTCTGGAAGCAACAGGCTGCAGTGAGAACCCAGTGTTTGTGAGAGTCCCGCCGTGGATGTGAACAAATCTCTCACTTGTTGTGGTCCAAACCTGTCAATGCAAAAAAACAACAGAAGTTTTAACCAAAGAAGTGTCGTCCCTGAGTAGAGGGATAGAGAAAAGGAATGGATTTAACTTGTGATAACAGAAACACTCTCTTCTGCAATAGGGGCTACTAGCAATTGTAGAGATGCCATGTTGACAAACACCTGAACGTTTGGGTATGTGCGTACCGACATGGCTGTGCATAGGCTATGGGGTCCCAATATCCTCTTTGCATGCATGTCACTTTGTGACACAGGAAAAAGCTGGTGTCTGGCACAGGGTAGGACCCTCCAAATTTAATATCCCCAATAAAGAGAAGTATTTTTTTTCGTATAAAGGCATATAATACCCCAATAGTCCTTTTTTCAATGAGAGAAATAACAAAAAACTTAAATGAGGAGAAAACGCACAGGGAAGGAGCAGACCTGGTGACCCAAGTGCGGCGCTGGCCCCACCACAAACACCTGTATTTGAACACAGGGAGGCAAGGTTTTGGTGTCAGCGCTCAGGCACAGCACCGAAGAGCTTGCACTAGGAGGGAGGCAGGCATGTAAACAGCATATAATTTCCAACAATTTTAACTAACCTAAACCCGTGTTTACAAAGCATCAGCCTACTTCAGAAAACTTGTTCTATCACAAACATAGATTCAACCGGTAGTGAAACAGCCGTGTGATTTTGGTCACTAAATATTGTGAACTTTCCCCCCCTCCCATATATATACACACACACATATTCCAGTCAAAATTGGAGCAGGAAAGGCTTAAAGCACAAGGGCTGTTTTATCTGACAACTGTGCTATGTTATGGCTCTAGGGATTGCTCTCATTTAAGTGAAGAAGTGGGTTGTTGAGCTAGAGGCATCACACAATCAAAACAGGTCTCTTCTGCTTTCTCAGAAACGCTTGTCTCATCTTTTTCCAAGATCCTTTTTAAGAAAGCAGCTACCGCAGCGTGGCACTAAATTAACCCCTAATTCTACTGTTAGATGATGCTGAAAATAGCACGACATTTAGCAAACACAGATCACTGTGAAAACAAGGAAGAAATTACAACATAACCCATCACACCATGAAATCAAATTAATGTATAGGCTTTCCTAAAAAAGGAATGAGGCAATGGCATTTTAGGGTTTTCCAGATAATGAGAACACGAGACAGCATTCAATTTACCTACATGCAGGAATTTCTGCTCAGTCCCAATCTGGGGCGAAGCAGTTTGCACTACAGCCAGTGCCAGAGGCAGGCTAAGCAAATTACAACCATTGCAAAAAGCAACCAGAGGAGCTTAAAGGACCGACTCTTTATACGTGTATCATTACTGAGGGTGTTGTGTCGTGGCAGGGGAAGGACCGGAAATGCCAGCTCCGGCAGTTGCTGTCAGGGCAGTGCAGCACAGGTCAGATCACAGCACCCAAGCCTGGATGGTTGTGTGCGCTTCGGGCACCGCGAAGAGCTGCCCGTCAGCAGTTGTGCACTGGAAAGCACAGATAAAAGGGTGTATCGGCAAGGTTCGCTGCGCAGGGAGCCGTGACCCCATCTCTGCTTTACAGTAAAATTGTGGGAGGTGAGCAGGGACCAGAAAATGCAGGGGATAAAGAGCGGGTCTGTAGTGCCAGGCTGTGCGCCGGCCACTGAGCGCCAGGTGGAGCTAGAAGATGTAACCTAGGCCAGCAGTTCCCAAAAGCTCCTGACCCGGATTCATTATGTTACACTACCTTTAACACCATGGGGGATGAAATCTGTCCTTCATTACACAGCTGAGCTACCTGTGACACCATTGTTGCTGGAGTTGTCCTTGCTGCCCGAAGGCGAGCTGGAGGTGGCTGGAACGGGACGGAGGTCTGCAGTGTCATTTCCTTGCTTGTGTTGCCCTGCTTTGTTTTCTAAGCTTCCTTCACACGTCGTCTGAGTGGCGTAGTCCGTAGTATGTTGAAAGGCTGATAATAAGATAGATGGCATCTGTTTAGGTCACAGATAGGATTAATGCTCTAAAGACTTACAAGCTACTGCTTAGTACTCTGCTATTAGAACACATTGGTACACGTGATGGCTGCCAGCTCAAGACCCAGCACTTCTACAGCTTGAGAAAGGCGGAAGGCGGACACCCGAGTGACCACGGCAAAGGATATGCACCATTCCCTTTGCTGATGCAGACCAGAGTAAAAGCCACAAGCAACTGGATACTGGATACACTCATCCCAGCCTGCAGAGGTGAAAAAGGAGGACGCCCATTTTTATACAGGGCAGAACTGACTGCAGGTTTCTTTTTGAGTGAGAAAAGGAACAAAATTCTCACTAACCCACACATCGCCTACAAAGCTTACCTGTCTCTTCCCTTTTATAAACCATGTAGGTCTCCAGAGCTATGCCCCGGACTGTAACATCAGCAGAAAGCACCACAGCTCCCTGCCCCAGCAGGCACACAGCACTTGCAGACACAAGCAGCCCAGGGCTCTACGCAAAGGCTCACAGGCATTAGATTCTTCTTATTTGCAGAGGGTCAGCTGGATCTTGTGACCTGTGTAAATAACAAGGCTTTGAAAAGAAGCTTAATAGGCACGTTGTGTTCTTCATTTCAGATCCGTGGTTCTGAATGGAGGGAAAAGAAATACAACTTAGAAAGCAAAACTCGCTTCAGTCTTACAGATCTGAAGTCCCCTGAAAGATGCGAGTGATGCAGCAAGTCCCACCAAGTTCTTTAACTGGTACCATAGGAGTTGATTAGAATAATTTATTTCCAACTCATAAACTCACATGCTGCCTCCTCCTCTCTTGCCAATTAACAGCATTACTTAGCACTAATAGACTCCTTTCATTTTCAAGGGGCTTAAGAAGACAAATTAATCACCTCAACATGTCTGAAAGGAACAGATGGTAATGAAGTATTAACATTGCGATTTCACAGTTGGAAAAGCTCCTGAGAGTGGGGGCTAGCAGTGTCTGGAGGGCACCTGGCCCCGCTCCCTGTTTGGAGCCAGGGTTCCTGGGTCTCGTCTCTGCTCTGAGATTCTGCTTTATCCCAGCCTCACCACATGTTGCTTTTCCTAAGCAAAATTGCGTGGTTTTTCTTATTCCATCTTTAACAGGGAGTAACATCCTTCTAGACGGCCTCTTACCTCAGCACATCTTCAGACAGGTCATTACTGCTTTGGATTTAAAAGACTAAATGTCTATCCAATAATGCAATTAGTCCAGCTTGCCATTATTTCTTACTGGCTATAAGCAGAGAACCGATCAGGAAGAAATACATTCCCCTGTCCGTACAGTGGAGATGCTTTTCCACCCTGAAACATCTTTGGTTCCAGTTGGGCACAGAACAGCTGATTGCATTCTCCTTCCTGCTCACTCCCCCCCTCAGAGGACCACGGGCACGAAGCCGTGTCGCTCCACAGTGACAGCTGTACAACACACGATTTCTTAAGCTCAGTCTGGAAAAGAAGCTTGTTCTAGAGCAGGGGTTCCTACAGCAAACCCTGAGGATGAAGGGTGAGATCTGTGGCCATCCTGAGCAGAACCAGCTCAGGATCCAGGCTGTAGCAACTAAAGGTCTCTTCCAGCAGCACGAGGCCAAAGGCAAGTGGTCTGCAAGCACTGCAGACTGAACTGGGGGTGAGAGCGCCCACAGCACGCCCGTCACAGGGCTGCTGGCTTCGCAGAGCCTCTCAGCTGCATACCCCCATCCCCGCCGCCATCTCCCCATCGCCCTGGGGCAGGAGGAATTGCAGGGAAGTTTGTTATGGGGCACCTGTGTTACTGCACCCAGGGTGAAATTGGTTAGGTGGCCCTCCCAGCTGATCCCCAGCCATTAATCAACCTGTCACAAACACAACTCTAGAAAGCCATTTCTCACAACGATTTGGTATTTTCAGGAGAAAGCCAAACAAATACATAAAATGATTTTAAAACTAACTAACATTGACTAAGCAACTTTTTAGTTTGTTGGGTTGTTTTTTGCTTTTAAAGAATTGACTTAACCATGGAGGGTTTTTATTTAAAACATTGAGTGAATATCCTCTATTTCAGTATTTAACCCCACAAAGATTATCTCAAATTACAACTGTGCAATGATAATAGTCAGTCAGCGTCAAATATATGACAGGTTTTGGCCTCTCCTCCAGGAACAGTAAAAGTAAATATGGTGATACATCTCCTTTGTCACTACAGCAAAATAATAATTCAGAGTGAAATGAATTATTAGAACTCTTTCAGAGCTATTCCATCGGCATACTGATATTAGTATCAATTCCCTTCAGTCTGAAGGACTGAAGAACAACCACTGACCTAAGCACCTCAGACCATTATCAATGCCATCAAGTATCATACACAGTTCGATCCTTCTGGAGACACTAGTGTCTAGGGATGACATAACATATCCAAAATACTGCATTACCAGGTGGCTGTTCGCATATTTTAAGGGAAAAAAGGAGCACTGAGGGAAAAAGGTTAAGCTCCCAGCATACCAGCACAGCCCTCTCTGAGGGTTTGTGCGAAAGGCCACACCAATTTGATCAGCTGTACATGGAACTTGAGCGTTCAGGCTGGGGAGCAGAGGCAACGTCATGCAATGCAAACTGGTTTTCAAGTGGGCTCAAGAAAATAATACACCCTGATTTCACCCTAGCTTGACAAGCATCTGTGTTCAGCACTGACCCGCTCAGTTATAAATCTATTATAAGTTTTCCTTCTACTTTATTTATATTTAAAAGTAGAATGTAATGGATTTGGATTTTCCTAAGTTAGACAACATTAAAAAACAGAGATAGAGTTCTCACATTTACAAGAGTAACACTTGAACAGAGCGCTAATTTGAAGAATACTTAATATACAACCTGACTACATTTAAATTTTTAACAAATTTGAACCCACATGCAAAGTAAATCCGAATTCCCCCTTTTTTAAGAGGCATCCATCATACAGGTGACACAACTTATTTTATCTGTGTAGCTAATATTCAGATGAGTTATTTGTTTGATCTTTCCCTCAGATCTCCATTAATATACCTTGTATTTTAATCCTTTCCAAAAGCATAGGAAATCCTCAAACACAAACGCTATTTTTGATACCAACAGCGACTCCAATCAGAATCACTGTAATGAATGAGCGTCTGTTTTTCTTGATTAACAAATCATTGGTGTCCTTTCCCGTTGCTTGTCATTTATTTTTCTCATCTAGGAATGATAAGCAGTGTTTAATACTGTAACAGCAAATCCATACCAATGCATGAATGATAGGTAATTCACACCAGAGCTGTATGAAATCCAAGAGTTGTTCCGGCTTTTATAGTATACAAGAGCCAAAGCACCCAAGGGACTTTGCCATGTTGTTCCAGTCTCTTCTGCAAACTCTCTCTCTCTCTCTGACCAGGTTGCTACTGGTCCTACTTTATCATCTTCCCACAGTTGGGGGCTTTATTTTGGAAGGGTGCTTGGGATGGCGGGGGTGGGAAGGAGAATCAAGATTATTCCACATGTCAAATAGCTTGAAAGCATGGATTGCGATGGTCACAGGCACAAGGTACACTTGCTATTTTAAAGCTGTAGTTTGTTCACATCTTTAATTTTCCTGCACACCTGAGGACAAGCTAACAAACACAAGGTTTTAGGCTGCTATAGTGCTTAAAATTCTCAAAGTGTAATACTTGAAGAAAGGAAGAAATCAATGTTTGGTACTGTTTATGATACCCAGGACCATAAAATAAGCCCATATAGAAACTGTTTAGCTAAACGCTAAGTAACAGCAGAAGTGTTTTTGAGTTACTCATTACTTCTTTACTTCTAGTAAAGTTTTAACAAAAGGAACTTTAACATCTTGGATCATTATCAAAACTTGGATGCTCACAGCTACAGACGCATCCTGAGTAAGGCATCGTATTCTGGCAGTTTCAGACTTGGTTTGTATAAAACTCATTTTGAGTTCAGACTTTACTGAGGCCAAAGTCCTAGGGCGTGAATGAAGCCTCCTGAACTCAAAGCAAGATTCACAGGAGCCAGCTCTGTTGAATTCCACTTTGTCCAGGAAAGAAAATTTGATCTTGAACTACTCTACGCTATTAAATTGATGCATCACAGCACATTCCAGCTAGCAGGTCCTATATTTAAGGATTTTATGGATGAAATTTTAAAGCTGCCCTAAGCACCACAGGCTCCTGTTCATATACAAATGTCAGGTGAACATTATGCAGACAGCCTGCTAACTTACTGGAACAAAACCCAAACCAAAACAACAAAAGCACAACCACACAGATTTAAAGAAAGAATGGATAATTCCACAGCAGTAAGTTCTCTGATATTGCAAGCTTTCCTTTGAGACTGAAATGAATATTTCTCCTCTCTCTCCATCAAAAAATATTGCACACTCCTAGTTTCCTGAAGAATCTTAGACATTGACCAAAGGCCATATATGAAATAATGGTCTCAGCTTCCTTGACAAACCTTTCACTTCAAACACGCCCGGCACTACGGCTGCATTACAGTATCATAAAAGGCTTCTCACTGGGAAATTGTTGGCAAAGTTGGTTTTGGGAGAGAAAAGAAACCTTTAAGCTGCCCATGTGACCAAGGCACTAGGAACAAACAACCTTAGAGCTGTACTGTGGTGAAGACACAAAGTCTCACTTTCAGCAGACTTGACAGCAGACCAGATAGGGAACACAAGGCAAGGGAAGGGTACATACAAACTGTCACCCGTGGTTTATGCAACAACAAAATAACCACTGTTCAGGATAGATGCACATAAAAAGAACTCACTGGAAATTACTTTTAATATAAGCAAAGCAAAACTGCTTATGATTTGTAGGGTATGATACCGTGACAAGCTAATCTGAACAGCTTTTGTTTCATGTCTCTAAACCAAGCATTCAGTAAGTAATTCACATTACGAGTCATCTTTGGTAATACTGTACATTTGTGTCAATCACTCGGTAAACATCAGTTCTGGATATTTAGAATGTAATTCATCATAACTACAAACTAATTTGAAAGTTGCAGGAGCATCCTCCAACTGTACATCAGCTTGCAAAGGGAAGAGTTCAGACTAGCAATATCAAAATTACTTCACAAGTTATGTAGCAAAAATTACAATTCTTTGTCATATAGCATTACACTAGTTTGTCATTTTGTCTACAGGTAAAGTGGGCTTATAGTCAGCATTATTATAAATTAACAGCAAAGTAGCTCCCAAGCAATTTAAGGGAGTGGATTGAAAGATAAGAACTTTGATTAAAGCATCATTTTCTAACTTAGTTTTCTAACCCTAAATTATTAAAATACAGAAAAAAAATCATTATTTTAAAAAGACACATCGTTTAGAAGTCTCATTCCTTACAATATGATTTTAAACTAACACAGAAGAATAAAACAGTGCTACATTAAATACAGTCAAGTCCATTCAGATGGCATGATGTAGGTACAACCTTATGTCCTGTTACACAGCCCAGCCACGGGTTTTTCCTTGCTTTGATATGTATTTGAACTTCTCCCTCTTATCCTGAAGTGGATTGTCCACATGTACTGTGTTAACACGTAAGAATCTGCATTTATTTACAATTTAAGAGCAACACAGCTGTCCTACAGCTGCACTCACTCCACTGCAGTACTGGAACGAGTACAGCAGCTCGGATATCTCAGAGAATGCATCATTGTTCTGAATGGCCTTTTTTTCCCCATTTTATCGGAAGATGGCTCCTCATTACTTTTCTCAGCCAGCTGAGCAGGGTCTGTCTGGAATTGTTCTATTTGAATTTCCAGATGTTTTTGAATGGCTAACCCAAGGACTTCTGGATCCACAGATGCCCCATACACTTCCCATGTCATTCCTTCATCATCCCATCTCACTTCACGTACTGGAGATTTCGGTGCCTCCAAGTCTTGCTCCAGGTTCACCTCTGGGAACACATGTGGGTGGTCTTCTGCTGCAGCTGCTGGGCTTGTTGCCACAGATTTGCATTCCATGGTTGGAAGAGTTTGTACCTCAGCATCTCTACGCTCAAGAGCTGGTTTCAGTCCTTTGGTTAAATCATTCATAGAGGTCATAGTCCACATATCCTTAGTTGTCATTACCATGTCTGCACCTTGCTGGCTGCTAAAGGCAACACAGGCAGCCTTTGTTTCTGGAGGACCTTTCTCCTGCTGAGCACAGTGGTGAGTATGTTGCAGTTGTTCTCCCGGAATGCTACAGCACTTCAGGACTCTCTTGGCATCCAGGCCCGATTCACTTACTGAAGATACCAGCTTAGGATATGTCAGAATGTCTGAAGTAGAAAAGGAATGAAAATAGCCGGGTGCTGCCTGCTCTTTTCCTGACTCGCTAACCGAGCATACCAACCGCGGAACAAGTTGTATAGATGGTATGGGCAAAGAATGGCAATAGGCGGGGACAGTAGCATCCACTTTCATACAAGGGTCCTGCCTTATACTATAGGGCCCTGCAGAATTGTTATGAACTGTCATCACCATGGGGGAGTATGCAGAGTTTGGAATACTACCGTAAGTCAAACCGCCATGCATAATCCCAGTGGCTTGACTGAACATTGTCCTGTTTGAGAAACCATTTCCAGGCATGTGGGGTCCTAGAACAGCAGTGTGAAATGTTCCAGGATCTGTGTAAACAGTAGTATTATGTGGAATACGACCACTGTCGAAGCTATTTGTGGGTACTTTTTGGTCTCTAGGTAGAACTGGAAGATGAGTCACAAGGTTTTGACAGTGAGATGCATTTGCATTTGTTTCTGATCCATATCTCTGTGTTTGGAAAGACATCCTAGCCACTGGCGGACCATGCCTGCAGCTAGAAGAGCTTAGGCCGGAGTGAGTAGCACTGGTTTCTATGTGAGTGACGTAAGTCTGCTGTTTGCAACTGCAAGTTAGGTCTGAGTGGCTTCTCTGAAGGGCAGTTTCACACATGCTTTGCTGGTGTACAATGCAGGCTGAAGAAACATTCTCAACAGTGCTGCTCTTTACACACATCTTAGTGTCCCCCATTTCCCAAGATGCTGGGGACTGTTCAGTGATAAGACAATGGTTTGTAGTCTTAGTTCTGCTCTGTGAATTGTCATCGGCTGACTGATCGCTTATGGTTTGGACCACTGATCCAAGTCCCATCACCCCATGCTGCGAGGACCATCCAGGACTCGGCACACTCCTGGCATCACTCTCGTTTTCCAGGGTATGGCAGGTGGTGCTACTGTGGCTTTTCTTCAGCTCCTGTTTGTTGCTTTGCCTTTCCTCTAAACTTGATTGCCCAGTACAGGCCAGACTTGAGGAGCTCTTTGACAGGGGGTGACTGTTGACATTCAAGAGACCGTGACAAGTAGAACTTAGTGCATTGTGGTAGGAATGAGTGTGGAGCTGGTGGCTGTCAGCTGACATGGCAATGAAGAGAGATCTGCAAGAAATAGTGGAGAAAAAACAAACAAACAAAACATTTGAGAAGGAAATATATGCACTGGAAACTATAATCCTTATTGACCTTCTGCCTGGGCTTCTTGCTTTTCACAGTTCACAAACACTTCTAAAAAAGCACTGTACTGTAGTCTCTGTGTACTCAGACTGGCCAGTTTCCATTTTCAGTTTCCACAAAGGGTTTTTCCCTGAATTAGATTCAGGATTTATTTAAGTTCTGTGGGGTTTTGCTGTTGGTGGTTGGTTTTTTTTTTATTTCATAAAACACAAAAGGAAAAAAAATCTTGGTTTCTACCTTTTAACAATAACAATCTCAACATTGCCAGGTTCTCCCCTGAAATTACTGGAGCCATTTTTGGGACATCCAGAGATGTCATATAACTTAAGCAAAGACAGAAGCACTTTTAAACAAGGTAGCTTTTCCCCTCAGTGTTCATTAGCCAATGATGTTAACTGTATCATCAAATGAAAAAACTGTTCAGTTTTTAGTGTCTTGACATTGCCATTTTGGAAGTTATCCAATCACTGCTGAAGCTTTCAAACATTAACAAAGCCTCAACAACAGAGCAAGTTCTCCCTTTTCCCCCTCCCTTTCCTAACAAGCTTCTCTGGATTTTATTTCATAAGAAGATTGCTATTTTAGTCAACTGTTTTCCCAAGTGTACAGTAGATGCGGACAAAACTGTTTTGATCACCTGTGCAGAGGAGACATGACATGAAACCCCAGGAAATGAGCTCTGCCAGGCCCGTGTGGAGTCGGTGACAGCGTTCCCAGAACAAGTGATGCTGGGAAGCACAGGGCGAAGACACGCAGCTGGCCCACAACAGGGTCAGTGGGCTTTCTAGAGGATAGAATGTGGCAGCAAAGAGGAATCCAGTCAGAGGCTGGAGGTGAAACTCCCCTAGGAACCACTGAGCTGTACAGAAAGCCTGCATCTCAGCACAGAGTCTGTTAGGTGCTTCAAGGGCATGGTTTGGGTTTCTTGTGCCAATCACCTTTGGGAATCCACAAGTTCACTGAAATAAAAATCAATGTGTGAAACAAGTATGTACACGTGGTGGACAAAAGCAATCTGTGAATGCAACAGGAAAGTTCACTCACAACACCAAGAGACCAGTGGCTGCAAGGGCTCACATTGAAACGTCTCAGTGAGAAGCTTTTAATATGTGATCCTTTTAATAAGATATTTACAGGCTCAACGAGTCATCTACCAACATAACTGATGAAGAGCATGCCTTTTGCTCCATCCACAAACCAAAAGCTCTACTGCTGATCCAGACAGCTATCAGTGCTTACACTTGTAATTCCATTCTCATTGTTACCTTTGGCAGGCTAATAGTTCAGGTTGCAATTTTCCCATCACCTGAAATCCACTTGCGTTGGCTGTTTTCCCATAATGGAATTAAATTGAACAAGACAACATTAAAACATAACAATGTTTGTGATCACTTTGAGAAGCTTCTCATTGTGGGCTGTGTAACAGGGACTTGCGATTGGCAGCAGCATCTTCTAGCATTAGGGTTCGCTCAGATTTGGACTCTGTGCAGAAAAAAGGCAGTTTCCCCTCCTTCATACGTGCTTGTTCAGTTAGAAGTTAAACTCATTACAGACTCCACGTGCATCAAGCCCGCCCTGTATACCATGCAGCCTCTCTGGCCTGTGGGACTCCACAGGCTGGTGGCATCTAAGGACAACACAAAAGCATGTTTTCTTCTGGGAATGGAATTTCAGATTCCTGGGTTAGAGGCGCTGCCAAGTGCAGCTGCAGTCAAAGCAACCGCTTCTTGCCAGGCTGGACATCAATGTATTTCTGCATGTTTTTCAAAAGCCCTCACAAAACCTCACTCAACACTTAGAAAAGAAGCAAGAACTGGGAAAGTGACAGTTTTAAAGCACTGCACTCATCTCCTCCAGCATGTTATCTATCTTGCAGCCACTTACGCATATGAGTATAGTCTGTCACATAGAGTTCAAAGGAGTCAATAGGATTAAACACCAGAGCATAGCTGTCTGCAAGGGGAAGACCTTACATTTAATCTCTTTAAAAGATAACACCTGCAAAGGCGCTCTCACACACTGGGATGAAACAACAGTTACTAATGGAAATCCTCAGTCACAAATACTGAGTCTCAGGTGAAAGGCAGCTTCAAACATATCCAGTTACAGATGATATAAGGCTGTGCAAACTTTGAGGAGCTCTCTCACAAAGTTTACAAGGTTCAAATATGCATATATGCACAGATACCAAGACCTCTATTGGCTTTCTTTATGTAGCATTAACTGCAGAAACCTCTGTAACTGGAGGAAGTGATACAAATTTGAGATTGATTCATCACCTGAATGTGAAGAAACACATTCAGATGAATGAAACAGTCCAAATATATTGACATCACTGAAAACAACATCCAGTGTGATGTTTGCAATGAAACCTTTGGAGAACTCTGAAGAGATTTATTTTTGCCTCACCTGCATAGGCTCCAACTGCAGCTGAAATCGAGACCAAACATGGGCCAATGCTACATATATTACATATGTACAGAAACACATATAACATTATAACCAGCAACTACCAACAGCATTTGAACATCTCTGCTCAGATAGACCAGTGTTCCATGCTAGCACAATTCTAACAATTATCCTATGACTTTTGGACCTTAAAAACCAAGGGGAACAATCACCAGTTCAGTAAAACAGCATCTCACTTGATACTTTAGGACATGGTTAAAGATGGGGAAAAAAAAGGTAAAAAAGAAAACAAAGCCCCATTCAAACACGATGAATCAGCTTTCTTTAGAATAATGCACTTTCCTAGCCTGTTGAAATCCAAAGTTACATTTTCCCAGACAGCCTGAACACTTTCCCATTTATAGGCCGCCAATTGCTTCCCCTCTCCATTGCCTGCTCCTTTTTCCCACTCTGGAAAGACCTTTGAGCTCTTACACAACCAGCACATTTTGCCCCCTGGCAGAGGCAGGGCCCTGAGCCAGAGCTGCGCAAGTGGAGCTCTGCATGGAGGGTGATGGCTGCAAAACAAATCAATGCTTGAGAGACCCGGCCTTTCCTCACCTCTTCTGCAGCCAAATGTTGCCACAGCATTTCACAGAGACAGAAGTGAGCATGCAGGTGTCCCACAAACTACATCAGCTTGCTGACCCTGATTTTCTTCTTTTTTTTTTTTTTTTTTAAACTGGCTTAGCTCTCACTACATCAAATCATCAATCCAGCCACACCGATCACTAACATCAGCACAGGGAGGAAACAGAAGACCACTCCCTGCTGCAGAAACACAAACTTACTAATGGCATAAACCCAGAGCAAACCTGCACATGCGGTGCCCTTCTTTCCAAGACTTTGGTAATGGCAGAAGTGTCTGGACGGCCATACCAACACATATACCAGGGAGGCATTGGCAGCAGGTACCGAAAATGCTGTGACAAACTTTTTAAAACAACAACCAAAAAAAAACCCCAAACCAAAACATGGAACCTCTCTAATTTCACAGTCATGCAATGTCATTGTATTTTGTGAATCAGCTAATTGGGAATGGATTACCTGTGCGAAACATCGATATAAATACGGCTGACTTAGCGGGTACGTAGGGACCCGAAACAACTTTTTTTTGTGAATGCTGGGTGGAAAAGACTGCTTTGCTTAATTTTGCTTTTTAAAAAGTATATATATAATCTATAGGAAAGTATTTTTATTCAAAAATACCTATGATAGATTCTGAGTCGATCTGAGAGATTTTTGTTTTGAAATTCAAAGGAAATCTGCACCTGAATACACAAACAAGAAAGCATGAACTTTGAGGCAGATATCCCACTATGAATATATAGAAAATTGTTAGACAAGCAGAGAAAGGATTAGGATAGAAATGGAATTAACATCCACTATTTTTGGCTTAGCTTCAGATAGCTTATGAGGGGATCTAGGCTGCTTTCACTAATTCCACTGAACTACTTTAAAGCAACGAATGTGTATTTTGTTATGACTTATGATTAAAGTTGCGACCTATTTAATGCACTAGTAAATTTAGTCTCAGAATATTAAATATCATGTATGTTATCAACTGAAAGACATTCATTGGTAAAATAACTATGATTCCAAAATTCTTCAGTATTTCTGTATTCTGTGCCTCTACTTTTAATTACAATTTTGATAACAAACACAAGTGCATATAAAGTGGAATAATTCCTTACTATCACGTCAATATGTAAAGCAAGATTTCATGTAATATATGATATCATGTAATATTTCAGTATTTAGCTTCTGCATTATGTATTTGCTAGTGATTACTTTCTCCCCTGCACTGGCAGGTTTCACAAGAGCGATATGATAAACAAGACATCCACAAAACAAATCAGTTTTCATAATGAGGATAGTAACATGGGATATTAACATAAGAGGATGTGTTAATAACAAAAGAAATCCAGCCACGCATGCATTTCCTCCAACAAGCAAAGAAAGAAACTACAAAAATGTCATAAAAGTAACTCAGCTGTTGGATCCTTTACCCGAGGAAAGGATTTTTTTGAGTATTGTCTTGAGCAAAAATCTGCACAACTTAGCAAGTTGTACCACACTGACTGTGCTCTTGTGCAAGTACTCTGTTACTACAGTGTCCTGGTTTCAGTTGGGATAGAGTTAATTTTCTTCCTAGCAGCGGGTTAGTGCTGTGTTTTGGATTTAGGATGAGAATAATGTTGATAACACAACAGTATTTTAGTTGCTGCCAAGCAGTCAAGGACTTTTCAGCTTCTCATACTGGCCTGCCAGCAAGAAGAGGGGGGGGGGGGGGGCGGCACCCAAGAAGCTGGGAGGGGACACAGCCAGGACAGCTGACCCAGACTGGCCAAAGGGATATTCCATACCATATGACGTCATGCTCCGTATATAACTGGGGGAGTTGGCCAGGAGGCAGCAAAGCTCAGGAACAAACTGAGCATCGGCTCTGGGTGGTGAGCAATTGTGCTGTGCATCACTTGTTTTGTATATTCTATTATTATTATCTTCCTTGTCTGTCCTATTAAACTGTCTTTATCTCAACCCATGGGTTTTACTTTTTTTTTTTTTTTAATTCTCTCCCCCATCCCACTGGGAGGGGAGAAGACAGTGAACAGCTGTGTGGTTGTTTTAGCTGCTTGCTGGGTTAAACTGTGACATACAGTAGCTGAACATATTGTGATGCAGTATGAATTGCCTAATAAATCAAACAATACAAGTTAGTTGCAGAATTGGGAAGAGACAAAGAGGAATTTAATTTTAAATTTAATACTGTTTACTAGAAAAATACATGCAATACCAGACACTTATTCCTCTAAGTTTTCCACGGTTTATTTTTGCTTTATATAACTGTGATGGTCAACCCACAAATCAACAGGACTTGTAATAGTGAATGCAGGCTGTTTCACCCTTCTTCACTTTGCTGATCATGCAATCAGAAAAAAATAAATTTTGTCATACATTTCATTTTGTGCTTTCAAAACCAGCATCTGACTGTAAAATAAGTGATAAAAATCAGAGCCAGTTTCAGAGGTGAGAGCATTAATATGCAAATGTGGAATATGGAAGAGCTAGGTGACTTGATCCATATCAAAATTTTTGGATGATGACTCTTAGTTTCAGGTACTGACCAGGACCCTCCAGGGTGAGCGCTACAAGACATGCGACGTTAGGAGGTTGCAAGGTCTTTGCCCAAAATTTGCTCCTTTATTTGCATCATTCTGGCCCCGCTGCAATAATCAGCTTCCTAAGACAAGCACAGAATTTCCGCAATAGCACCAAACTCCAAGACAAATGCATGTATGTTTTATACAAGGAGAATAGCGTGATTTTAATTATGAGATTGGCTTGAATAGAAGGCTGCTATATGTAGGTTCTTAACTATTTAATCTTATTACAGACACCTTGATTATGAATTTGAAAAGGCAAGAGCAGTTTATGGCTAAAATGACAGAACTTTAATTACAACCTAAGGGGCAGCTGTCACTTAGCCATAAACACTGCTGACACCTGCCTGGAACACAAGACAGCACACACAGAAATAACTAAATTTATGCCTAAACAGCCAAAGTTAACTTCGGTACCAGAAGCATTGCAGGATATTCACACTGTGTTCTCTTCAGGCCTGGTATTTTAAGCAATGTGTCTTCCTTGTTGGCGTCTACAACTGAACTTCTAAGGTAGATGTTTACCATAGTAAAATGACAAAAAGAGCATCTTCTAACATGACACTAATTTCTTTTAGAGCTGTATTCACTTTGAAGAGACTCATACCACCAAAATTAAAAAAATCAAGTATGGTCACGTCTAAATTTTTTTGGCCCTGCTTGCCTACATTGAGAATTACCAGTAACTTGCACAAGGTAAGAAAGATCTGTTTTGCACTTACACAGAGATTGACATGCTAGTATTATGAGACCTGACGGCCTCTCTCTAACTACAGTCCCCTGAAAGTAGCAGTCCATTAACAGTAATCACTAATATCTACTGTTGGGCAGGGGGGTGTCAAATCACTTGAAAGGCATTGACAAAACAGGATTAGCCATGGTAAAAAGCTTAGAGATTCAAGTGTCTGGGATTAGGTTTTTGTTTTAATTGTTATTTTATTTTGTGAAGTGTAAGGGAAAGGAAGAAATAGAGGATTTAAAATAAGGGAAAAGGTATAACTCATCAGGGAACTTCAAGGACTTTCTCTAAATTCTGTAAATACAACTATATCAATGCAACTAGATTAATACAGAATCAGGTTGAGACCCCAATTACTTAACCTTTAAATCCATCATCTTCCTTTAGGCTTTCCATTTTGGAATAGCATTATAAATTAACAATGCCTTGTTCAGTTCAATCTGCTAATGCCCTCTTGTAAATATTTTGGGTCATCTTATAATGTTTCCAAGTATCAGACAGTACTGGTCTGGGCATCTACAAATACCCTCAGATGCACACAACAGACAAGTGCATAGTGTGTACGTGAATGAATGAGATTACTTTTCAGTTCTGCACCACGGGAAGCACCGGTGACTGTGGTGCATGTCCCCGGGACCGTAATTCACTTGTAGGAAGAAAAGTACATTTGACAGGCTACAAAACACCAGAAGAGTTATGACACTCAGTACTCAGCACAGCAAAAGCATAGATTGTGTATGTTTTACGTACATATAAGCTGACTAGTCACAGCTTTTCTTTAATTTCTGTTAATTATCACTTTGGCTGTCAGGCTTGGCTTGATATTTCCAGCCCTGACTTTGTCATTTCCCCAACTGAATCTGAGCATGCTGGACAGATAACTCTCTGCACTGATTGGCAACAAGATGAAAAAGAGAGTGCCCTTTTTACTGAGTATTAATGAACCTCAGCTAT
The DNA here is from genome assembly GCF_028858705.1 of Grus americana. Taxonomy (NCBI): domain Eukaryota; kingdom Metazoa; phylum Chordata; class Aves; order Gruiformes; family Gruidae; genus Grus; species Grus americana. The sequence continues at coordinate 31,076,166 of NC_072858.1, forward strand.
TTCCTTACTTAGGACCCAAGCAGAGATCTCTTCTCCCAAACACTGAAGTTAGCATGAATAGCCTGATGACCAATGACCTCACCAGTGAAGAATAAAACAGTTGCCATGTCAGATAGTGAATAGAGTCAAGCATTTGCAGATACATTCACCTCAAGACTATTGTGTCCACAATTATCCCAACAGTGTAAGAAAAGTCATGCCAAGAGGATGTGCATTTGCTTTTAAGAAACAGCAGGGGCAGCTCACAGCCCTGGTAGTGTCTGAGCCAGGAAAGAAGAGCTGGGAACTCTAAATTCTAAAATGAAAAAGGCTAAAATGAGAGTGCCATGAGAGAACAGCCTGAGAAGGATGAACCAAAGGAGGCTATTTTAGTGACAATTTTAATTGAATTCCCAGAAAGGAGAATTTACATGGGGCTGTAAATAAATTATTGGGAAACCAGAGGGGTGCACTCTATCACAAGGCAGGCATGTATTGGAATGTGGTCCTGACACCGCCACATGATGCACTGTGCAACTATGCATCCTCTTCACCACCCTTCTTTATTTAATCATCTGTACCAGAAACAACTTTAAAGTACTCTTAAGATTTTGATCTTTTTTAGAAGAAATTTATAAGCAAAATATCACTCCTACTATGTCTCCATGTGCACATAGACCTACCTCAGTATACAAGCTGCCCTACGATATACCCGACAGCTAAAATATGAGATACTGTGCAGTCATATTTGATGGTCACTGGTAGTATTTGACAGCTCACTTTAAAGTTTGTCTTTTCAGTCAGAAGACCTAAAACTTTTTAATGAAAAATGAAATATGCTGATACAGTCAGCTTTTGGCAGCTGGGGCTTTAAAAAAACCAAACATCAAATATCACAACAGCAGGCAACACTGACCTAGAATCATGCTTACACTGAACAGTGTGTGCCTACAGAAGTGGTACATTAATATAATTGCCTTTCTGGTTTAAGTAGAACAGAATTATGCAAAATGAAACTGCTAATTCAGCTGCCAGGTTTACGCTGTTAAGAATTGCTGGCTACTGATATCCACTGGCAGTACAGAAGTCCTGTGAGAAAAACATTTCATAATTTCTTTAGAAATTAATCTTTAACGAACAAAATTTGCAGTAACCTATCTACATTTGGATTTATTTCAGAGATACAGACACTAGTGAACTATTTCCTCTTCACAGCAGACAATCAAATCCTAATCCATCACATGTACCAATTTGGAGGGGACAGGGTCAGTCAGGTACTAAACAACTCAGCCTCCTCAGAGCTCCCTGTTTGGGTCCACTTTTCTGTCCTGAACAGACTATCCCCAAAGCAGACCCATTGATCCAGAACTGTGTAAGAAACACATGGCCATAGCTTGCTCAGCAAGCTTCTACCTATCAGAGGCCCAAGTCTGCAAACTGGCTGAATCACAGTTACCTGTGAAGCATCACAAACTTAATCGTACAGAAAACAAAAAACCCGGTTATGGCCTGCTTCCAATCTTACAGCAGGGGCAGTACAGCTACATATTAATGCAATCTGCTTACAAGAGACCAGCAATCTGCACATCTAAAACTCCACCCAAACTAGGTAAGTGATTAAAACATCCACTTGCAAATTCATGTGTCTTAGAAGAAAATATTCAAATCGTCTTTGCTGTTTGCTTGAAAGCTTAACAGCAACAGTTAGAGGGAAGAGATGTACTCAGCTTGGCTTAGCCATCCTGCCTTATGGGCATCCTGGCTTTAACTTCAGGGTTCAGCACTGTAGTTAGTTACTTTTGAATATGAGGGCAATGAGATACTCCACCCTCACAAGTGAACAACGTGCATCTGACACCTAACGCTCTGTCACACAATCTGTCCGAGTTGATGGACAGCTAGTATGTGTGTGCTCTGTGCTGGCTGGAAGGAGGTGGTCAAAGCGCAGAGCTCAGCCTCCATCTAACACGCCCAGCTTCCTAGAAAAACTCACTCGGGTGCAGTGTTATGACGGTAGCGATCACAGCTTTATCGCTGGTTACAACAGCAGACAAAGCAAGCTCAAATCTGTCTTAAAAATACTGACTAGATATAGCTCCAAGTACAGCAGCTTCCATGTTCACATATCATCCTTAATAGAAGGATGGCAATTCCTATAGTGGCATCAAACATGGTGACATAAACAAAAGTAACAGTAACCTGAAGGTCTCCAAACATCTCTGTTAGGATAAAGGAAGACAATATTTACAGATTGATTGTTTTGGTGGGGCATCTTTCAAACATGGTTCATTCTTCTACATGCAATAGTTTAATCTCTTTCCTGCCTAAAATAACCTGGCAACTTCTCTAGCAAGACCTAGCAGTTTACCCTCATTTCTTGTTCCCTTATTTTTCCCTGTGATTGAACACTAAACAAGGGCTACAAAACCCCCTTTAATTCTTGATTTAAATAACAGTGTTTATGAACTGTATACAAAACATTGGAGAAAAGAAAGATTCAAAAAAGGCAGTCCATCTACCTCCAGAAGTTGCTCTCAGCAGTGGTAGGGAGAAGACTGACTTCTAGATTATAGACTGACAAAAGACTGACTTCTACATTATAAAAAAACAATTGCTCAGTAATTAGAGGAAACAATTCCCTTCTAATTCTGTCTGTGCTCACTGACATACTGTATGACCTTGAGCAAGTCATTCACTTTGTGACTCAGTTTACTCATCTGTGACTCAGGGATTAGATACAGAAGCCCTGATGTAGGTATTTAAAAGCTTAATTCATGATTGCAAAGCACTCTGAAATCCCAGAATGAAAGATATTAAATGTAAGACATTGAGAAGAACGTACTCTGGCCCTTCTTTTGTAATATTTGGTTTGAAAGGAATAAATAGAGCATCTCTACATGAAGTTCTTGTTGAACTTGCAGAAAACTCATGTTACTGCTGAAGTTCAGACACTATCCATGCCTTAGAAGCATGTGTTTAAAGCACCCCCTCCTTCAACTTCCCAGCATCAGGTGAGGATTAGTAATCTTAAGGATTCCAAATACCTTAAACCAGTAATAACAGAATTTCTCATATGTATATATTGTGTATCATATTATAATATATATTATAAATGCATGGTACATTAAGTAGGAATGACTTTATTATAAGTAGATTCATTATACCTTTATAAGCAGAGCCGTCATAACTGCAGACCACATCTTGCAGTGCTGCATTCACTTACAAGCTTTTATTTACTGTGATGAACTTTTCTTGAAAAATCTCTCTGACAGAGAGATTCTGTGACAAATTTAAGTCTCTGGTTCACACTGCAAGCTGCCTTTTATATATCTTTAAGCTGGAAAAGAACTGGCAATCTCCATTCAGAGGGATAAGTGGCACTACACACATATAGTCAAGTGAGTATTGAAAAGGACTAAAAATACTATCTAATCGTGTTTCATAGCATTGCTCAAACTTCCCATTGCCTGCCTGTAGTGTAAGCTAGCTTTGAAACTACATAAACAAAGAATATGGGAGGAACAAGGAAGAACAAGTTTCCTTTTACGAACTTGATATTTTGTCAAATAACAGTTATTATGGCAAAGTGGGTGGGTGTGTCTCAAAAAAGCAACTGTCCCAGTTACTCTGTGGTCTAATCAGACCCATGTGGGCAACTATTAGTTTTCACAACAATATGTGGGCAAAAATAGTTTTCAGAAAAAATCTGAAAGGGATGAAAGAGAGCATCTCTCTACCCTCTCAGGACTGAGAGAAGAAAAACATTAGAGCTTGGCTAGAGAAAACCCCATGCTCACAAGATGCTATCCAAAGCTTGTTTGAAACCAGAGACCTTAAGGAGAGAAAAAACAAGACACAGTAAAGCAGCAGACTAAAGCTTGCAAATGTTTTGTCAAAGTATGTGAAGAACTTCCTCAAGAACTTATGTTTACACCCTGCTTTATGTACACAAGCAAGTTTCCCCTCTTCTTGGTTAGTCTCAACTACAAAATGAGCTGCAGAAGTCTCTACTTCCTTTATTAACATTTAATAATGTCAGAAACACAAAATATTGAGGTATAAATTCATAACAACTCAGGAGCTACAAGCCAATGCAGGTTCCTGTCATCACCAGGGTAGAGGAAGATCCCACCTGTATGACATGAACAGCTAGAGGACAACTCTTTAAGTTGCTAGCAGTTAACAGCAGATGCAAGATACTGATTATAAAGAATTAAGTCTCTGCTACAGGAATTGTTTGCTTTTCAAACATTGGTTTGACCGTATTTAAGGCCCAAGTGGACAAAACCCTCAGAAATCTGATCTGACCTCAGAGCCGCCTCTGCTTTGAGCAGGAGGTTGGAACAGATGAGTTCCCAAGGTCCCTTCCAAACCGAATGACTCAATTATCTCTTTTTTTATTGTTTTCATAATCTTGTGCTTTTATCTGTCATTGCCAATGAGAAGTTTTCATATAGCTTCTCATCCTGAGCTTCAAAAGAAGCTGGAATGTGCAACCATTTTGCAATATTAAACTCTGTTTAATTGATTAGTGGAATTAGTGGAAATGAGGTAATACAGGAATGACTTTTGAAAGGAACCACAAAAGTGATCCCTGTATTCTACAGACAAGGTGATCCATATGAAGGAGGCAATGAACTCCAAAAGTTTCTTTCTGATCTGTTAGCACCCTTCTTGTTACTAAATCAGCAAGAGCACTCCACCCCTTCCACAGTTTAGAGACCACTCAGAACCAAATAAAAATGCTAAAGTAAGATGTATTTTTTCCTTGACAACACGACATACTTATCCACCCTGTTCAGTCATAAACACTGAACTTGCCCAGCAGATTCTTTGCAGAAAGCAGTAAAGTAATTTTCAGTCTAAAAAAAAAATCCAATTTAGAAGAGTTAGGGTGGCTTTGCATATTCATCATCTCTCCAATTTCCATGTCAGGTTTGCTTAGTTTGAGCTGGAAAGGAAGTCAGATCTTTCAATTCAGCTCAGACAAACTGGGTTCTGTCAGTCTCACACACTGTTGACTACAGTAAAGCTCTCCAAGTCAAATGAAGGTCTTACAGCTGCTCAATCCCATTAATCTTCATTTGCACTCAGGTGTGCCCTTGCTAAAGCTTAATTAGCAAATATTCTGCAGATGGAGAAATACTCTTGCTCCTTTCTCTGTTTTGTATTAAATTCACACTGAGTAAGAGTTAAGCTATAAGATCATTTGCAGCCTGAGATTCATGCTATAGTGCTGTTCTTGGGCCAGAATGGTTGGGACTACAAGCAAGAAAACGTCACGTACATCTGCCAAAGACAAAAACTTTTGTTTCTTTTAGGAAGTAAGAGAATTGTCCAATGACTTGAGGGTCACTTGCGACAATAAAACTACTGGCATTTGATAACAAATATAGGATTTTTATTTTTTCTGATTCATTGAAAAATACTTATAGAACACAGAAAACGAATACCATTAACAATGCTCTATCAGGTTCCTGAGCCTTTGAAAGTGTCTTTCCCAGGCTGCATTCTCCTGCAAATTGTATAACCACTTGCCATATCCAAATACAAGGGACCAGTGAAGTACACTCCATCCTCATTTTAAAACATTAACTATAGGGGAAAGGAATGGAGAATTCAGCCTCTTTAATCTCCACAAGAGTTGCTGAAGAAGGAAGAGGATTTTGCTGCTGTTCTGCACAGAACCAACCAGCCTGCAGACAGGTGTAACATTATATCGTATCGCTGGTACAGCAAATACTCATCTGGGGTGTTTTAAAGCTACCTCCAATTTACCCATTGCCCTTAATAGAAAGAAAATTAAACTTCAGAAGTATAATGACTATCAATAACAATTTTTGTCTGTTCTACCCTCCCTCATACACTCTTATTTTCAAGCATATTTTGAATATGTACAGTTTACTATGGAAGGAAAAACGTGGATTTGGTATGGTTATCTAATGGGGAATTATCACATTTGGTATTATAAACCAGCTCAGACATCACAAGGCTATATGCAGTTTACTGCTTTTGTTGTTTATGCAGCCCTAGATGATTGTCAGATAAACTAAACTAACTGCAGCTCTCTCTAGAGTACAGCTAAGATAAAATGTCTGGATGGTAAAAAAAAAAATCAACAAAACCCTATGATCAGAGAAGAGTGTTTTACAGAGTCACTGAGCCACAACATGAAAACACGACACTCTCATCTAATCCACTCTCATAAATGAAACCTTCCCCAAACCTAATTCTTTTCCGCAAAGACTCCATGCAGAGGTCTTTGAACTCGGATCTTACTGCAATCTAAGTCCTGCAAACATTCAGACATACGCTGAACCTTAAACATGCAAACAATTGCTTGCAAGCTTTAATCAGCATCTTGGTTCAAGGAAATCAATATTTTTGTATCAGATGATTGCTTTGAAGCATGAGTCACTGGAAAAGAGGTAGTTTTTGATCTTTATACGGTCCATCTTATTTTTGCATGAGCTCTACATCTTACAAAATATATTTATCCAATGGTTATCTTTCCAGCCACCTTTCACGCTTAGAGTTCTCTAAACAGAAATGACTGCTTGCTCTTCCCCTCCCTTTTAAACTCCTTCCCCTAAAACCAGAAGTACATCAGCACAAAGTCTTACTTTTAATCATAGGAGGTTATAAACTACAACATATGCACAAAACACTCTTGTAGTATGGTTTTTTATTTAAAACATTTACTCTAGTGACAATAAAAAGTCAAACTAAATCAAATCTTTGACTTCAGAAAAGACATATTTCAGTTTAAGAGAAAATTTTATTGGTCATTCTAAATAGTGATTGATCATTTATCTAGAAAAGAAGGGTGTAAAACAGATGATATGCAGAAGGCACTTAAATATTCCTCAGTGTTTTTCTAGTATTGGATATTAACTTCTTAGGAATTTCAAACACATGTGGCATACATGGTGGAAAAAACAAGGGAAACCATTCTCTGGCAGATTAGTACTAAAAGGTAACAATTTACAGCAATACCATTTACTCTCTTTTTTTTTAGTGTCAAAACGCCAACATACACACAAAAGATAAAAAAGCATCTTCATAAACTTGCCGATGTGCAAAGGAATAAGATGAATGGGATTATGGAGGTTTTTCTCCCCCAAAGAAACAGTGACAAGTATATTCTAGAAACACTTGCTGAAAGACAGAAACATTCACATCTAAGTGAAAGACACCAGCACAAAAAACCCCACCTTCTGCAGAACTACATTAAATTCAATTAAAGCTCAGAGCCACAGTTCCCATCATTTCAGTAAAACAGAAAACTATTTCCTGGTCTTTTCAGTCCAGCTATCAACCCCCTGCTGCCAACACAGCACTTACAGAAGCCTGGGTCTGTCTCTGTGCAGCTCCTCTCCCTTCCCCTCATCTGCTTTGTTACTCTCAAAGACCTGCTGGCAAAACAGAGGATTCTGTGTCCTTACAGGAGACAAGAGAACGGGCAATGCATGACTCCAGTAGTCCTTACCTTCCCCCTACTCAGAGATTGCACATCCAGCTTCCCTGTCCAAGTTACTTGGAGGGTATTTAAAATAGATGCTCAGAAATCTGAGAAGAACAAAAGCCAAGAGAGTTCAGATTTCCTTCAGAAACTGGGCTCCTTGATCCGCCTGATGCTGTTGACACTAAGGTGAGCATATGATAAGGGGAAGGAGGAGGGATTGTTAGAGAGCATCAAAGGCAGGAGCCTGGGAAATGGGGTTTCCTCTGCCTAGACGTAACGCCCCTTCCTGCCTCCCCCCTTGGCTGGAGAGGAAATAAAATGGAGCCTGGGAGGGAGGGAGGGAGAGAGATAATCCTGCAGCTTCATCTGATTAGAGAAACTGGGCCTGTGCAGAGCCGGCAATGCTGCCAGGGAAGCACAGGGAGGGGAGGCAAAGAGGGGCAGGAAGAGGAGGAGCAGAGGGGGAAGAATAGAAATAAGGGGAAAAGGAAAATTATAAATGGTATACAGGGCGCATCGGCCCTGGATATGCTCAATTTCTACCCTCATGTAAATGTGAAATCACCAGTAGGAAACACCCATTGCTTCTGGTAATCCGAAGCGATCAAAAAAACCCCACAACAAAACAAACCCAAATCCCAGAATGCACCAGCTGTATAGGCGGAGACTGGGAACAAGGATGCCCAATGGATTGAAAAGAGTGAGCTGAGTAGAGAGAAATGGAAAAAGCAGTATGCTACAGATAATTACCAAGTTTGCCATGGACACGTGTCATGGTTTTGCCCCAGCCAGCAACTGAGCTCCACACAGCTGCTTGCTCACTCCCCCCCCGCGGTGGGATGGGGGAGAGAATCTGAAGAGTAAAAGTGAGAAAACTCGTGGGTTGAGATAAATGGGCTGCAAAACCAGTCATTTTCTATGTGCTTCCAGACTTTGTTCCTAAGACACCCCCCCACACACACATTCACTGAGTAATTACTCTCTCAGGCTACAGGTCAGGAAGCATTTCAATGGTTAACAGCCATGCACGGGTCAGCAGCAGCTTTCCGGCTGCTTTATTTTACTTACTTTACTACAACGAAGCAGAGTAAGCATTTGAAGTCAGCCGTTTGAGCTGACCTTGTGCATCCTTCCTGCAAGGCTGGAAACAGAAGTTCCTTGAACCCATCCCTTCCAGAGCATTCTTATCAGTATTCCTTGTGGCCCAGGATCATGCCCAGGTGACTCTCCCCAGAGCATTACAGGACTACAATGGTGCTGCAGGGAGAGGACAACTCTACAGCATTTTACTTCCTTCCTTATTCCAGCAAAAGACCTTTGGCTGATGCGATGAGACGCATCCTTGGCATTCGTACCTCTTCCAACATTGTTCCACCAGTGCCAGTAGCCAGCTGTGGAACAGCTCGGTGTATGATTTCCAAATGCATCTTCCAAACTTGTCTCAAGTTGCCCAAATGATGTCCCAAGAACATACAAAGGATACAATGTGAGGATAATACTGCATTTATCTTTTTCTTTAAAGCCTCTACAGGAGGAAGTTGCATACCTCTCTTGTCCTGGATTTGGTAGGTGAAGCAAGGTTGACTATTTTCATTAAAAAGCATCAAAATGCACTTACTGAAAGATACTGGTGACCAACTTTTCCCTCAACAGGTTACACATCTGGGCATCCATAATGATGTGATTCGCATACAGCTTTTTCATTTTACATTTAATGAGAAAAGGTGTAAAGATGTCTCAAATTCAAATTTGGAGAATTTATTCTGTATCTTTCTTTAACAAAATTGACAGTTAAAGGAAACCGTGAAGTCAATAGCCTACCAATACATTAGGCTAAATCCAGACAATGTTGACGAATTTGTTTTGGGAAGAAGGGAAACATTGTTTTTCAACAGGGTACTTGCAGAACAGTTCTGCCAGGGTTGCTCAGCCTGACTAGCATTCGTATTTCCCCAATGTCACAGTTTAGCCACGACACTTCAAGTTTAGCCAAGAACTCCACCCAGGGTTTAAACATGTGAGAATGTGTTTAATTTCATGAAATTAAAAGTCCTATGCACAGCCATGGAAAAGAGATTTCAAAATTACTGTTTACTGATTTGGGTGCTTGAAAATCAGAAGAAAGCAAGCCACCAGCCCCATGACTTTGAGTCACATCATGCGAGGGAAGGCAGTTAGCTCCGCTTGCCTGCTGAAGAAGGGCAGCACCGGGCAGAGCTGTCAGGCCCGCAGGCCAGGTTTTGTCACCCCAGTCTCCATCCAGGCAATCAGGGCTTCCACATTCAAGACAGAAACAGCCCAGTCCTGGTCCAGAAGCCCTCTGTCTAACCTAAAATTCACTAACCATGCTTTGGCCAGCTACCCCTTTTCAGAAGGGGGTATGGGGTGGGAAAACTATTCTGATCTCTTGGTTCCTCCTTGAGACCTAAAAACTTGTACTGAAGACCTCCACTCCTTCCCATTTATAACTCTACAGCCTTTGCTTGCACTGCCTGGACTGCTGTCATTTGTAGCAACTTTTTCATGCCAGATGGGGCAATTTGGACCTGCCCAGACTGTGGTCGCTGAACTCCTCCATCAGCCATGAACCTCCCGAGCTCTGCTGCTGGCAGAGCGGCTCTCTGAGGAGGCAGGTTCAAGTGCCCCTGATGGGAGAGCGCCCCACTGGAAGTGCCTTTCTAAGCTGACTCACAAAATGCTGCTTCAATTTGTTCATATATCTCTGTCTGGGGGGGTCTGTATGCAAACCCTGGAAGGCTGATATTTGTTGTCTGTTGATTCAAAGCCACTTAAGCCAGTGAAACTGCACCTGCAACCAGGCTGATTTTAGCTTAATGCATTTCTGGAGTATGGTCTAGTCTACAACAATAATGTAGCCCTCCAGGAACAATATGCTGTCTTGTGGGTAATACTGCTCATTTGTCTGAATGTCATCTGCCACAGTCAATTTAGATCAGGTCTTGGATATCTCCATTGTAAACTATTTTTGAGTGTTTCTGAAGAGTAGCAGCATGTTAGTGCAGTCTGAGAGCTCCTTCAAGATAATAACTAATGCACCATAGCCAAACTTAACTTTTACTGTGCCTATAACCAGCCAGGTCTCCACTCCAGATACTGCCAATCCCTTACTGAAATTGGCATTCTGTATGCAGTGCCAGGCTTTCAGGTTTTGTTTATACTCGGATACCCAAAATAATTCCAGTCAGTTCAATATAGGAGGTAGCATAGCAAGTGTTTTCACATACACTTGAGGCAAGTGAAATGCATCTGAGACTGTCTGAAAACATAAAACTGACCATCACCTTCTATTTGATGTAAGAAGCACAATTACTTCTAACAGACACTTTTACAAAGAAAGCAATTGTGTCAGATAAGCAATATTACAAAAACTTCAAATTAAAATTTTAGATAAACATGCAACAGCTGTAATTCAGAGATAATTTACAGATAGAATCCATCTATCACATGTTAATGTTCTACTTAAGAAAGCAATGCCATTTATACATAAATTCTTAACTTATTAAAAATATCTGCAACTCTAAACCATCTTATCATGTACAGGAGTTATTTAAGAAAATGAGCTCTTCTCAAATTCTCAGACTTCCCAGTACTAAGACCTAGACCCAGAAAGTAGCGTTTGGGTATCTATGTCCAAATAACCCTCCGAATCATGACCTCCCACTGTTGTCATTTCCACAAAGTGTAAACCAGCCTGTGTTATTTCTGCATTCCTTCCCCTTCTCCTACCACTTCTGGCACTCATCAGACTCCACAGTGAAAACCTTACACTGCAGGGTTAAATGAGCACTATTGCTATGGCCAAGTGTGAATACCTGGCGGGGGGGTGTGTGTGTTTGTAAAACCACACCAGCTTGGACTGGCCTTGACTGCTGTAGAACAACCTGCTTGCGCTAGTGTGCATGAACATTTTTAGCCTGCGTAAGACAGTGCTTGGCATTAACAACTTGAGAATCCACTGAGAATTATGGGAAAAAGTGAGAATGAACATGGCAATCTTTTCTAGTGATTAGTCAAAACGCAGACAGGAGACTGGGGTCCAGTCTCGATTCTAAGGGTGGTTTATTCATTTAATCCAATGAGCATTCTGTGTTACAAAACCTGAGACCGAACCCTTCCCCTAGAGATCAATATTGCCTGAGTTACACTACGATGCATATGAAAGCCACTGCTAAAAAGCAGTAACAGCCTTACTCTTTAAGGACTTTTCAATAGAAAATTACATTTTTATACATCTAATTAAGGATATGCCAGGTTAGGGAGGGTCTGTATATCTATTTTTAGAAAAGAAAAGCTGTCAGACACATGCGAGCAGCATGATTACTTCTGCTTCTTCTGCCTGGGAGAAGATAACTGCTGGTCAGACAGCTCAATTGTAGCAAGTATGGTCTATGAATAAGCCTCTATTCTGCAATTTTATTTTTCTGTGAAAAGGAAGATGATTTGCGTGGGTTTATCTCATCTGTTGATTTTATAAACTCATTACAAAATCTGCCAGGTCCTCTACATTCATCTTTCTTGGGAATAATGCTGTAACACTACTGGCATGACTTTTTCATGGAGCAACATAGATGTAGTACTCTTCTTTGTGGGGTTAATCTTTTTGAAAGCTGTCAGGGTTTTTAGTACCGTGAAAAGCGGTGGTTTTGAGCTGTGTCATCTCCTTTCTTTTTCATCTTGGATTTAAGAGCAGCTTTCTCAGCAAAGCAGATCAGTTCTTTTGCCTTTATTTTGCCTTGGCAGTTTGCAAGTCAACATGCTGATACAAGCAATCTCATATATTTCAAAGACAGCAAATCTCTACACAGCACTGTTTTTTTGTTTGGTTATCAAATGAATAGGACAACAGCTGATTATGGCGAATGCAAACAAGAACCCTCTTTCAAGCATGTTTTGTTATAAACTAAAGATTTCATGAGGTCAAACCTTAAATCTCATCTTAAGCCATCACATGGGCACTCTGCTCTCACTTCTCCTTTTCCCAGATCTCATTTCCTCCCATGCACAACCAACAGAATGTCTCCCCTGTTCTCTACAGTTGCTTAACATCCAGTACCAAAAAGCAATAAATAATCGCACAAAAAATAACCCTTCAAGCCAGTTTTGGGGTAGCTTTAAGCTGCCTTTCATGCAATAAGGGCTTTGGCCTTTTTGAGAATTTAATCACATGTTTAGCTTTGCTCTGCATTTCATTGCTGGGCTTCCATCTGTTCCGCTACTCTCAACTGGAAAGGAGGCAAACCAGCACCACATAAGCCAGCAGGGCTCCCAAGGCCTGCTCCCGGAAAAAAAACCACAGTACAAAACATTACCATTTGAGAAGTCACCGATAATTCTGTCCTTCATGACTTGTCCACCAAGACACTCTTGCAAATTTGGATTTGCACTCTTTTCAAAAACACATTCATATATATACTAAACCTCTTTAGTTTACTTTTGCAAATGGTGTGATTCAAAAAAATTATTTGGTCTTTGGACAACAAATAAAAACAAAAGTATCGGAATCTTTTCTAGATCTTAGCTGGTACCCAGGGCTGAGTGCTGTGAACAAAGCCTGCTGTAGAGACAGTTAGCTCTACTTAATGGAAGCCAAGCATCTAAATAAAGACTTGAACTTTGACGCCTCAGTTGCCAGATGTAAAATGAGGAAATGGTATCGGGGAGAAGCTGAGGAAAGCACCAAGGAAAACACTGTACAAGAGGAAAGTACTGCAGCCTAGAAGCATGATTTCTGACCCTGATGCACTTTGAAAAAACAGCTCTGCAGCTCCAAGAAAGGCTTTGTTTTCCCATATGACCTGGAATATTCCCAAGCAATTTAGACCACAGTCATCATAATGTAGCTGTATGTTGGCCCCATGGCCTGTGGATTGACTCCAGCCCACCCAACACTCCTAATCCAGCCTCCCTTTCCCTAGACAATATGCTTGGGCAGCATACCCATCCCCATTTCTGCCCCATGCAGCAGGAGCCTTCCTATACTGGTCTCCCAGATTTCTCTTAGATGAGCTGAGAGGCTCATCCAGGATATGCCAGGAGAGAGTATGATGGAAGGAAGAGAGACGGAGGACAGAGGCTTCAGGAAAGTTGGGGGAATTTGAAGAGGATTTGGATCTAGTCACTGTGGCTGCCTATATCAGACTGCCCTCACGAGGCATGACCCTTGGTTAAATGAAACAGAGACAAAATTATTATGCAACCAATATACCAGGGTGACATTCCAAATTAGACACAAGCTAAGAGCAACAGTGCTGTATATTAAATAAGGCTTGTACAAATGAGACCTATGAAGTAGTACACACAGATTTCAGAGCAGCCCCACAGCAAGGGAATAATGCTATTTCAAGTGTATCCAGCGCCAGCCCAGCAAGATGGACTGTAAGCCCCAGGCTAGCTCTGCCTGCAATAATCTGCAGGGTTGACTCTGTGACAGATTGAAATGCAGTAACAGTGTTTATGCAACTAAATCTTGTTCTAATCTATTAGTTTATGTAACCTCTGCTCATGGACATACTGACTTAAAGGTCTCAGGAATCTAAAGAAAACCTCCTTTTTTAACTCTGTCTTATCCTCCAACCCTTGGTTGCCAAATAAGCAAATAAATTGTCAGAGATCTCATTCATTCTCTTTGAGGAAAAATTACGTGGGTAGGGGGAAGAAAAGGTATCAACTAAAGTCCTAAAACCCAGTGTAATTCTCTATACATACAACCAAAGTTATATAACAAGCTGGCTAATGGTAGGCAGGAGTCCTTCGGGTTAGCATTTCCAACCACAGAATGTACCATTTGAGCCCCAGGCTGGGAAAGGGACAGAAATTGTTTACTTAGCTCCTAGGGAAAAAATACTGCTTTCTAACATTCAGGCATTACCTTTCCAAGTAAAGCAAGGCAACAATACCTGTGGGAATGACACTAATTCTTCTTAGCTTGAAAGATTTACTTTCTTCCTTCTCGTATTTCTTGCATTTCCTAGAACATTTTCACATATATTTTAAGTAAGGAGCCAACAGGAACAGCGTGCAGCATTCTTGCCACAGCAGTCGTAATTCTAGTGATTACTACATGAAGCGTGCCCACATCAGCTTATTTTGGCCCTTCCTGTCTAGGCTCTAACCTAGATTTGTGAAAGCATTTGAGTTAAGATGAACCTTTTTTGGTGTTTTGGGGTTGTGGGTTTGGTTTTTTTGTTTGTTTGGTTTTTACTGCCAATTGAATAGGTCACATAGCTGCTGCAATGTTGCCCATGTGACATTTGTTATCTACACTATACTTTATTTAATTTCTAACCCTTTGTATTGAGAATTCATGCACAGCCAAAACCGATTGATATTACTTGGAATTAAATGTATTTGGAGCCAAATCCCATTGTATTAGCTGTATTTAGAAGAAGTCATGTATTTTTGACACCTATCAGTACTAGACAAATATTCTGTAAACGGATCAGGTATTCCTTATTATTTGTTGCAAAAGCAGTATAAGAACAGTCATGGTGCCTTATTCCACATAGTCCCTTGACATATTAGGATGGTCTCCCTAGGGGATTCTGTCATGATATTGAGCCGTTTATTCTGGCAGAGCCAGGAGCTGGGTCTAGACAAGGTCAGTCACATTTTGGCTCTGCCCTGTGCGGCGGTTTGCGAAGGAAAGCCAGCAGAGAGCCCAAGGATGGCACCCGCCCGGCAGTCTCCCAGCTGCTTTGCCAAGAAAAAGGAATCACTTCTGCAGATGAAATAAGGACTTAATTATACAAAAAGTTTATTCTTTTTTCCCTACACTTGGGATTTTTTAAATGTTTTTCTTACATCCTTGACCCTCAGGATGTCACTGCATTCTTTCCCAGGCTTTTGGGTGGTGGTTTTTTGTTGTTTTGGTTTTTTTTTTAAACACACAAATATGTATAGAACAGCACCTGTAAATTTGTTGCTGCTATACATGGAGCAGTTTTAGGTGCATGTGCCTGCAGAAACAACTGTAAGTTAAAGCAAACAGCTCTTCAGCGTTCAGTATCTCATTCCAATTATATACGTTCCCAAAAACAAACATCAAATTTTGCTCTCAGTTAAAAGTTTGCATCCCATAAGGCTGTACCAATTAGAGCTACATTACATATGGTATAACTGCTATGCCATTTATATGATTTTGGGCTTTCCTACACTTCACCCAAATTTTAAGATGCATTCCTGTCTACAGATTCATCTGCCTGCTGAGCAATCCCTCCCCGTTTGTCTTAGGGTACTCATACCTTATTTACATTCTGTCTGGTCTAAATCCATTATCTGTTCCAGAGGCAGAGAGAGTTAAGAAATATTGCCTAAAATGAAAACTAGTCTTGCTTTAGAGCACCATTTGTTGTTCATCGCTACAGCTGTGTGAACACTTTATTTTGCTTGTGTACGTAAGTAATTTTGCAAAGCCTTGTCAAAGTTATGAAGTTTAGATTACTATTACCAAGGCTAGGTGGTGTACAAAACCAGAACAAAAAGCCAGATATTGCCCCAAAAAAGCTTTAAAGCCATGCAAGCCAGAGCTCCGCAAGTAATTTTCTCTGCAAAAATCTCTACAGGCCTCATACACGTTATCTGTGAACTTGGAGCTTATTAATAAATGTAATTTTAAAGGAATGTTTTGTGCTTTTTTTTTTTCTTAAAACAGCACCAGCTGCTAACTTTCTTAATGCAGTTTACACTAGCAAAAACCCCACAACCATGAGAACATGTACCAGTAAAAGCAGATTTGGTATGTCTGAAATTCCTATTGTAAAACACAGGAAAGAAAAGTCAATTGAAAGGAATAAAAGTTCACATTTTCTGCATTCTGTTTCATACAACAAGAACAAAATCCACCTTTAAGAGAACTTTTTGGTTTGCTCTACTGATTCACACCAAAGTCCAACTTTGGACAGGAGGTGGTGCTATAGCTTGCATAAATTTTATTATTAGACAGCACCAACAGTTAAAGCATACTAGAAGCAAAAGGAAAAGGTGAAAAAAAAAAAAAGAGAAACATTCTGACTTCTGTAGAAGTGCTCATATATATGTGGACTTTACTATGTATACTTTCATATCAGTAGGTACAATATAACACTGCTGAAAAGATTTGTAAGAAGGCCCTAAAAAGAAAGCAAATGCATTGTGTGTTCATGTCTGTCAGGGACTTCAAATACCTCACAAAAGATGAGTATCAAAGTATGGAAATAATCTGTCTTGCACAGCATGCTCTGTGCAAGCTGTAGCAGTTTTTCAGGTGCCCAAGGCTCCATTGACCAGTCCTGTGCTAGAAAGAATCTGATGGGACAGATATGCTCAGGTGAAGGTTTGCACAGGTCCAGAAAGCATCCTGCCTGCCTCTCCCTGAAGAGTATCAAGGTTAGCTGCAGTGTCAGGGGTTTTACTGGGCTAAGATGAAACACCAAAGCAGGAATCCAAACCCCTTAACTAGGTTCATGCTATCTTCACACATCCCCCTTTCTTCTTTTGCTGTCTATCTCCCTAGGCGCTTCTAGAGGCACCAAACACAGCAGCTTTTGAAGATTTTTCCCTGTTGTTCATGTTGGCCCTGTCTCTATTCCCATTTCATACCTGTAATTTTACTGGGAGAGCTGTTCTGGATAGTAGGCTGAGACACTCAGAGTGCTTAAAGGCAACTACTGTCAACAGCAAAGTTGAGAGAAAACAATTCTGGCAGACTCCTTCCCTTCTGGACGCACTTACTCTCCCATTCCCATCTTTTCTTTTGAAAGGAAACTAACAAATGGCTCCCAGAATGAATCCAAAGTATATTTTATGACAGATTAGATCTTTCTTTCACATTTTCCTTTCTGAAACAGTCAATTATCCGTAGCCTGCTAAAGCTAAGAACTAGATGTTAGTCCAAGGCCAATAGTAGATTGTGGGAGAAATTTTTATCTCAGTTACACAAGTGTGAATCTGGAGGAACTCCAGTTATTAAACAATCTATAAAATAAGGATAACAATAACTATTATTTTAAAAAGCTTTTATAATGATTAACTACCAGTAATTAATTCTGGCACAGAAATCAGGAGCCTGGGAATGAAAGGTACTATAGAAATTCTAAGTACTCATTATTTCTGCCATTCATAATTATACTTCGTGATGTAATCTGTTTGTTGTACCTAGGGTGCCCATCAATGCTCCCTGCAGACCCTAATCTATTACGTCCCTGACTGATTCACCAGCCTCAATAAAATTAGTCACAGTTTAATTGGGGGGGGAGTCCACTTTTTCTAGATGCCATTCCAGCTGAAGGTACAACCAATGTGAAAGTCAAAATTGACAAAGAAAGTGAATTCACAAAGGAAGTGGGTGCGAAGGCAGAAGAACTTGAATACATTTCACTTAAAAAGCCTGGATTTAAAGATCATTCTAGGTCTGCTAAATAGGATTAAAAAAAATAATTAAAAATCCTTTCATTGAAAGGGATCTGTTATAACCTTAAGATCATTAATAAATTACAGTAGTGATTAGACATTAGAGGGAAACTGTCAACTGAATTACGCCAGAATTACTTATAATTAGAATGATCTACCAATGCTTGCGATTCTACAGCTATTTCTTCTTTAAGTATTTCTCTATCACGAGGTGTTCCTACAATTGATATTAAGGAATTACATGCAGTCAACTTGATTGTAAACAGAACGTATAAAAGGTGCTGAGCAAATATTTCACAAAGATATCCAATTTAAAAAATACATACATTTCAATTTTACCCACTCTAGCAGAATTTATAAGAATATCAGATGATAAATGATGCAGATGTATTACTTAAGTTGATGTCTCATAAGCAAAGTAACGACACTGTTTTTAAATTAACACGTTTTAGAAAACTGGTTTGTGACAGAATATTCTTTAGCTTGAGTGTTCTGACTTTTTAAATCAATTCCTTAGGAGACTATAATCCATTTCCAACTCGTCTTTCTATTTTTCAGAGGGTTTAAGAGCAACATTACAGCACATTTTCAGGCTTACCTTTTCTACACATCTCCTTCCAGTGACCACATCTGCCTTTCCAGCACCAGTTTCAGCTTTGCCAAAGAAAGAAGAAAGCCTCCACCTGAGCAACCATAAAAATAATATCATTTCAGCATTCAAAACAAGACTAACTAACTACCACAGAAGCAAGGAAATTGCCTATAAGCAAAGTGGTGTCAGACATACACAGTAAAAACTACAGTGTTTAGGATCTCCCCAGATGAGCTACACAATTTCATGAGAACGTGTATTTTCAAAAAAACACAATAGGTATGTGCCACCAGATTTAGAAAAACAGACCGCAAAGGCAAACATACTTAAGAAATATGTATTACTATTTGGGAGCCTGACTCCTTACTTTTGTTGCTAATACTACAAAAATCCTTAAATTGAGGAGAATACAGCATCCTTTACCCTGTATTCTAAACTAGGATATCTTGGTGCTTATTCTGAAGTATAGTAAATACAATTCTGTAGTTACAAATGGAATTTTTATGTGGGCTTTTAAAGGCCAAGGTTTTACTGCAAGAAGTGAGACCTGGATACGCACACTATACTTTACATTACAAAAAATGCATCAGAAACTTAGAGTATTTATAGTACAGTATTTAGGTCCACAAAACATTAAACTTGCAGCTTGCTCTCAGCTGTTCCAGAGAAAAATTTTCTCTGAGAGCACAAAATTATTTTTCAAATCCAACAGGTCAGAAACACAAGTGAGTAAATATTGACAGCATCAACTGAGAAGCAGAGTGAATCAATCCTGGTCAAAGCTGGAATGTGCAGAATACATATTTGTTAAAGTAATATTATATACCTGAAATGAAAAAACTTGTTAAAATGCCCAAACTTAGGACATTTCCAGAATTCTCTCTGATACAATAGTGAAGTTACAGTACGTGAATGTGTAATGTGAAGCGGATCAGCGTTGTCTTGTATTTGAACTTAGAGCTGAGCTTTTAAAACAATAAAGGAAATCATACCAGCTTCTGGCTGGAAGCAATCAGGACCATAATCAGACACACAGGGGACACAGAGAAACATCCTTCATCTGTTGCTCCTGAGCTCTCCTCTACCACATGCTGGAAGCACACACATTCAGACATGTGGCAAACAGTATTTATATGTTTGGTTTCTATTAACCAATTTTAGTTCCTTCAAGTGTGGTAATGTACAGGATGAAAAAGGGAACCTGTAAAGAATTAGGGCTAGGAAGGAGGGTATAATTGTGTTTCTCATGTCCTGTATTTATTTGATCTAAATACTTTCTTATGGAGGACTCTAATAGAAAAAGCTAACCATACTACATCCACAGCAGGACATTTTAAATGCAATTAAAAGAATTCTAAGATTGCACAGAAACAGATGACATTTCATTAGAATCCTACTGGTTTAACTCCTATGCATTTCTTTGGCTTTTAGATTAAATAGTACTATGCAAATGCATGCAATAGTTGCAAATAGAACAAATATATATAATACAAACCATTGTTAAATTATAGGTATGGATTCTTGTCATATCAGCTGAGAAAGAAGGAAGCATTAGCAGGCAAGAAGATGTGAAAGTGAATAATTTTGTTTCTGAACTATGCACGAGTAATTTTGTTAGTTAAGATCCATTTGGCTACACACACAAGAGATTAAAGATCATTACATTTATAAATACAAACAGGAAAAGCTGTAATTGCCGTTTTCTAAGTAGACTTTCTATGGTTCTGCTTATGCATTTTGTTAAAATTCTGAAATCCTAATTCCTTGCCCCCCCCCAAAAATTTCAGAATTAAGCTACTAATATTCTTTTTCTGAGCATAATAGTAGTTTTTAAAGTTATCTCACATAGCCAATATCACACAGGGGTTTTTTAGGGCTGACAGATGATTTACCTAGTACAACGGCTACTTCTCTGCATATTTCCACACCTCCCTCCCCAGCTGTGACAGCTGAAGAGCTATTAAAAACCCGCGATGGTAGTCCTGCCCAGCCCGCACTCCTGGGGCTGACAGCGTAGGCTGGCTCGGCACAAGGAGCCTATGTAAGGTTGGAACTTCTTCCCAATACGTCCCGTCCCTTTTTTCTGATCGGAACCAGAGATATCTCTATTTTAACTCGTGTTTCCAGTATCCCGTGTGCGATCCATGAGGGGGCGGGCCGGGGAGGGGCTGCCCCAGGGCGCCTCCGGCCCTTAAATAGCGAGGTGCGTGGGGGGGTGTCAGGTAGTCGCCGCCTGCGAGCGAGACAGGCCTCAGCGGCGATGGGACCGAGGCCGTGACCGGAGGGCACCGAGCACCCATGCCCGGTAAGTGCCGGTGGGAGCGCGGGGCGGCCCTGCTGCGGCTCTGCCGAGGCAGGAGGGAGGGGAGCGCTCGGCTCGGCTTCTCCGCGGCCCCGCTTCGCCGCTGGCAGCTGCCGGGACGCTACAGCTTTTGCCCTCCTCAGAGAACAGGTAGCAGCCGCCACCGCAGTGCGCAGCCCTGCTCAGCCCGCCGCCGCGCTAGCACTTCGGGAAAGTTTGGGTAAGAAATCAACTCAAATCTGCCTCTGAACTTAAAGGGACATAAACCTATCCGACCTTCTTCTGGAACCGGCTAAGGAAAGATCAGCCTGTAACCTTCAGGGCTGTTAGGCATCTGCAAGCTTAGTCCATGCCTGGAGCACTTTGCTGTCAGAGGACAACTTGGCTCTGGGAGATAGCACAGCAAGTGCAAAGAGTTTACCTCCCACCCTAAATAATGTGAGGTTTATACTGTACATGTTTATAGTGTAAATGTTAATAAATCTACATATTTATATAGAGATTAAAGCTCTTGAGAGAACTGCCTGGTTGTAACTCCAAAAGGCTTACTGCAAAGTTTAAGAAAAGCTTATTAAAAAGAAGCATATCACCAAACACTACACAAGAAGGGATCCAAACCCAAGAGAGACAGATGATGACCATCAACATTCTTCTGTGCTAGGATAAGCCTAGCACCTATTAACAGTGGACAGTCCTCCAGCACAGGCCACCTGGAGATGAAGTGGTCCAACAGGTCTCTTCCATCTCCAGCTGCCATGATCCTATACCACCACAGAATACAATACATCAATTTCTCATAATGAGAGGTAGTTATTTAAGAAGATACACACATTTTCTCCTTGCACACAATGGATTCAATGTATTTCAATGGTTGATTGTGACCAATGCAATGTTGATCTGTTGCTGATCTAATCAGATAATAAAAGCAAGCCAAATTCTCCTTACTGAAATGGATAACATTTTACCTTATATCTACCACTGTGCAAAAAAAAAAACCCAAAAAGCAGAATTTGAGCTAATGGCAGTGGGTGGGTCATAAATACTTAACATCATTCTGCAGTGAACAAATTCAGTACATTAAACTCATTAGCAAAGAGACTGGAAATTCATTCTCTAACTCCAAAATCTGTGCACAGCTACTGTACCATATACTGCATTACAGCAGACCCCAGCTTACTGTCCTTCATGGTAAACGGTGACAAACTGGTTAGGGGAAAACACAGGACTGCTGCTGAGAGCATTAAAGAGTTGGGAATGGAGAGGACAAGTTAAACAGTCCCACTGAGCTTGCTTGAAATGTTAACCTTTAAGATACCTATGTCAAACAGTAAAACCACCAGCCATATAAACATTTGTATCATTGATAGTACACCTGTATGAACTAAAGCATTAATTTCTATTATGTTCATGGGCATTAAATTAAAGCTTTTTTTCTGTCAGACCTGGCAATCTGACTGAAGACATACTTGAGCATGCCCTACAAAACTGAGATGAACTTGGAGAATTTCCATGCTCAGGACTGCATTTGTTACACATTTCCTCATACTGTGCATTCTTATAAACAAAGTTATCAGTGAAGCACAACCAGACTTGTCTCTGTATTAATATTAAGCCATACCAAATAGGTACTCATTTTCTGTTCCTCAGAATAAGTCTTGTACTAATACTATTGTACGAATAGCCCGGCTAAATGCTGAAACATATTCAGCCCACCTACCAGTTGCAAAGACAGCAAAGTGCCTGTTGCTGTGGTATAGCCATGAGCAGGGTGGTTGCTTGTGGGAGATGTGAGTGTTATATGACTCATGGGGAAGCAGCCAGCCAGTTCCTGCAGAGCGCTAAGGCAACACACCTGGAGGGGAGCTGCAAAAATAAGTTGGCTCCTATGACTGTACCAAAGGCAAGAAAAATGAGATAGGGTCAGATAAAGGCCTTTGAGACACTATGGCCAGGTTAATTTTACAGCACAAGGTATTTACATAAGTGTTCTGTAGCTGAATGACATTTCATATCACTTATTGCAACATGGCAACAGTGAAAAACATCAGTAATACATGTATTTGCAACTCACTTCCTATACTCTTTTAGATCTAATCAATAAACTGTATCAAATTAGTTTTGAATTCTTATTCAAAACTACTACTAGTGTTGACTGAGTATTTTGTGCTTGCATTGTCTTTATTTACTTATACCATCATACAGAGGTGGCTAAGTGCAAGGTATCTACCAAGTACAGACAGATAAAAAGGAGAAAGGAATAAAGCATGATCACAGTTATCCCTACCTAAAAGCAGGGAAGAGGAAAAAAGGCCAGTACCAGTTGTGGGAGAACACCAGGTTGCTTGGTTGCTTCAATTTCAGGGGAGAGCCCGAGAACTGGCAGTACACAGTACTCGGCTGACCCCAAGCTGCCTCCCATGGCTGCAGAGCGGAATATAATTCTGCAGCTTGAGGCTCATTTTCAGATAGAGGATATTCTGGTAGGATCAATTCTCAGTTGAGACGTAGTCATGTCTTGACACACCAGTACTGGTTTAGCAGTATGCCAAGACAGGCTGGGTATAAGGTACAGTGCAAAAGTGGTCTTTCCAGCCTTTTATTCTAGCATACTCAGCTAACATGAGAAAAAAAATGAACTGAGCACATTACCAATTGCCAACCCTTGCTCTAGTGAGAAATTCTTTTAATAGAATGCCTCATATATTAGAGGCATGTATTAAATTTTCTATTTTATTAGAGTGAAAAAAACAAAACCCAAGTTACACAAGATTTGGTTTTATCTGAAGTAATCAAGATTCAGGAAACAGTGTTTAATGGTTACTTAAGTTGGACTTTACAGATCAGGAAGCACATGAATCCTTAGAAAGAAAACAACCCAGAGCTTTGCTTTGTTCCTTGTGCCAGGATCTAGTCTCAATTCAACATAGGTGAATAGTTGGAAGAACAAACCAAAATAATGGTACCTTTCATATTAGGTGCTCCCAGGTTTTCTTTTTCTTCTGTTATGAAAGCTTTAGCACATCTGCCATGCTAAGGTAAATGTTTATGCTAATGTAAAAATAAAAGTCCAAACAACTTCTTGGGTTTTTTTCTGTCTACAGTCTTACATTGCCATCAATGCCAGCATATCTGAACACTTTCTAATCTCTCATTGCCAATGTCATACATCTTCAGGTTTGCATCATGCTATAAACCAAAGACAAATGTGCATGTGAGCAGAATGTTTCATTTAAAAATCATTTTGGAATGTAAATCAAATAAATTTGTCAGCTTTAATATTCCCATCTACCCCTAAAACATACATAACTTTGATCCTCCTATGATGCTTCATGTGCTTCCATGTTTGAACAGAACAAGCAGTTGCTGTAGCTGGAGGTGTAATAGGAGGGATCCTTTTATTTGTTCTCATTGGAATAACTGCATACCTGCTCTGGAAGAAATTTTGCTGCCTCCTCTCTTATGAAAAGCTCACCAGTCCTGTCAAAACAACAAATGCATATGCCATCTTTCAGGATCAGTCAACTTCTGAAATTCAACCAAAATGCACAAGGTATGTATTTTTAAAGCATACACTATTGGTAATTTATTTCAATTTGTCAAATCTCAAATGAGGGGGTAATCTAAGTATCTGCATGTACACAAATGAGACCCCTAAATTACATGAGAACAGTCATGTTCTCTTTTGTTCCTTTAGGAAAACAATACTTTCTAATTATGAATGCAATGATTATTTCTGATTTATGTAAAAGAGATAATGCATTGAAGTGTAATTGGTGCAAGGATAGCTTTATCTGTTACCTAGACAAATTCAGCCTATGATCTGGAGTCATTCCTGGTGGCCTCATAATGAAGCATCTGAGAACCAAACAGGACCTCAGTTCAGAAAGGAGACTCCCTTAAAAAGTTAGTTACTGCAGGGCTTTGGGGCTCTCAAATAAGTAGCTGCACTTAATTCTTCCTTTCCTTTGAAAGATCAACTGTGAAAGAGAAGAAAGGAAAAAAAGTGAGGGATCTGACCAAAGAATTAAGATCTCATGTCCCTCGCTGGACCTTCAGGCATTATACAAATAAACCAATGGTTATTTATCTTTTGTACCTATGCATCTCCACAGAATTTTCACAAAATTGTGAGATAAGAATAGTAAACTTTTTACTGTTAATAAGTTTGGTTTCCATATTTAAATGAGAAGAGTCAGTAGGTGTTGTTGTCTTTAGCAGATCCAGAAGTGTTCCATTTATCATTCCCCCAACACTGCACAGGCGAGACTGGACTAACCTGACAAAGAAAGAACACGTTCAGGAAGACAGTGACCCCTACGTGATTCCTCAGTCTGGGCCACGGTCATCATTTCATTCTTTGGGTATGGCATTGCAAAAACAGGGCTCTCTTTAAGGATGTTCTTTTAAAGGGTAACTTTATTGTTATGAAGCATGTTTATTGGGGGCATACCAGACAGTGTTACACAGTATGAGCCCTAAACACTATATGTATTTTTTTTATATACGTAGGAATTGGGCCAGAACATAGCCATGGTCCCACTGCTGTGGGACTTTGCACATATGGCAAACAAAGCAATCTCTCCTTCTGTGTCTCGTAAAGGCACAACATGAGTGTAACTCAGGAGGTGTCTGACTGTCATCCCCAGAGTTGCAGATTGCAACAACAAATACCCAAAACTATCAAGGTACAGTCACAGGAACAGAAAGTGGCGTAGCCTAAAACTACTCCCCCAAATTTGAGGGAAAAAGAACACCAAATTTAAGCAAAAATGGATTGTTAATAAGAGATGTGATATCCCTAATATAGCAGTGGTTATAAAAATGCCTGCTACAGTCTTGAGACTAATCTGAGGGTGCTTGTCTTATTTCATGAAGCTGGAGCTTATGTTGTAGGGACCATTAACCCAGAGCTGTACAAGTTTCCTGAAGACAGAAGTGAGACAGATTTTCCTGAAGGCAACATTGGCCGCCTATGGTTCTCCATAGAATATGAGCAAGAATCAGAAAGGCTCCTTGTCTCCTTGATCAAAGTGAGGAAGCTGCAGCCTCCTGCCGATTCCTGTAGTCCGTTTGTGAAAATCTACTTGCTGCCTGATGAAAGAAGCTACCTGCAGTCTCAAACAAAACACAAAACCCTTAACCCGCAGTTTGATGAAAACTTTGTTTTTCAGGTACTTTTCCATTTGATGAAGCAGATATTTGGTTGCAAGTATTGACTTGTCAAACTATAGTACAGGTTTTGTGCAAATTCATTTTCTACAAACTTCTGCCAATATAGAAGTTGTTTTCACTGGAGATAAGATTTATTACTGGGGCTTCTGGAGATCCAAGGCTACTTAGGTCTGCAGCTCCAGAACTGATCTTATTTGTGGTCTGCACCAAAGCTGAGGACTCCAGAACTTACCCTGGGAGTGATGAGAACTCCAGTTTGAATCATGGCTGAGCAGTTCAGCCCAGCAGCTCTAGAAGTCCAGAAGCAACCTAAACCGAACTAATGTTTTCATAGCTTTTAGTTTCTTTGCTGTGGAAGTAGGCTAGAAACAAGAACTCATGAGATGTCTGGTACAGTATGTACTGCACATACATACTTGTATGTATGGTGCTGTAAAGCTAGGAGCTTGTCTCCCTGTGTCGAGAGGCTTTGAGCAGGTGTCACAAGACAAAAGCCTTAAACCCCAAAAAGGTTGTGTTTCAGACAACTGAAAAAATCAAAGTTTACAGATTTCTAGACATTTGTGTCTAGAAGTGAATGCATCATATAACACTAGATCTATGAGTTGAAAAACCACCAGCTAACTTGGTATTTTTCAAATTAACTCATTCTATTTTAGCTTGGATCCTTAGACTCCTGCATAGCTAAAGTTCAGGCAAATTAAGAAAGTAGACTTCAAATAATCAAAGGAAATCTCCACCTACCTTTAGCATACTTTGAAAAATTCTTCCTCTGAAGTCACACTAGAGTAGAGATCTCACATTTTACAATTATTAATGTATTCTTCCTTTCCCTGTACAGGTTTCTAGTAGAATGTTGCTCCAAAGGACTCTGAAGTTCTTGGTTTATCATGTTGATCAACAGAAAAAGCATCATCTCCTAGGCCAAGTTATCTTCCCACTGAAAAATGAAACATTAACTGATTGCAACAAACTAGTCATATGGAGAGATCTGGAGAAAGAAAACTTGGAGGTATGTGATGCTAGGCACTACTTGGAATCGCAGAACCTGTGTCATCTTACAAGTATTGGAGGGGTGTAGCTGAAGTAGAAGCGTGTAGTATCAAGCACATCAATGCAAAAGTATTGATAAACATTTGGAATCAAAATTCCCATCTTACCAACCTGCAGATCCAGAGCTGTTGTATAGGGATTATCCAACTGCTCAGAAACAGTCACATGAATTAGGAGACAGATAAGAAAGCCCCTTTTGTTATTTGCTTGGTTTGAATTAGTAAGAGCAGGAAAAAGCAGAAGAGGCAAGGCAATAGGCATCACCTGGAAGAGATAAGAATTCAAATGTTCAGGAAGGCTGATTAACTGGTTCTATCAAACATCAGAACAGTGTAAGTAAAGCCATTATAATGCACTCACATGCCTTGGTGAGGCAGAAACCACTAGCATGAAGAACTTTTTCCCCCCGTTTGTCTGTGTGAAGAGAGAGTTTTTCAGATATATCTGAAAAGTGTTCTTCTGCTTCCAAAGCCTTCTTCAGAGTACGGTGATATCCAGTTCTCCCTCAGCTACAATGACTACCTTGGCCGTCTCACTGTAGTGGTTCTGAGGGCAAGGGGATTAAAGATCCAGGAGGAGAGCCATGCTGTCAGTAAGTGTGATTTCCGCTCTGCTATCAGCTCCAGAATTCCTGTTTTAATTTGCTCCTTCCTCATCTGTCCACCCAGGCTTGCACTGAGTGACTCTGAAGAGAAAAAAAACCTCCATGTGATTTAACTTGACTGGAAACAAGCCATACTTTGTTACTGGGGTAATTAGATTTTGATAGCTCAGCTCTGCTGTTTTGGTTTTGCTTCATAAGAAATGGTTTGTCTCATGTCATCAGTAGCAATTTTTTTCTCCTGCTTTAATACAGTGAGCAACATCCCTTTATCCCTTTGCTGCACTCCAGTCCAGAGAAGGTAGCATTTCAGAAGATACTGACATTAACAGAATTGCCTCAAGGCAGAAGCCCAGAGGTAACAGCTGCAGAACAACTGCTTATGCTGAACAGCTGTCCTGGGTAGAACTGAACTGGGAAAAATAAATCCCATTTTAGGACAGCCTGGCTGTTGTTCAAAGGACCATGTCATGGAGTCACAATTTTTCTCCCTTAGTGCAGTGGGGGTTTCCCTGGTACATCATGCTCATGTGTCCTTGGCCTCAGAAATTTTGGCTAGAGATTACCTCAAAATGCTGTTTAAAATCTAAACACTCACAGCAGAAATAAATGGAAGAAACAAACTTGTGTTTGCATCTGTAGTGATTTTTTTGAAGGGCCTTGAAACTAAACAATATAAATGTAAAACACACCCAGCAGTTAAAAAGAAAAGAGGTTTAGTTCTCTATATACACATATCAACTATGAAGTTTTTCTGAGGTTTGAAGTGGGCTGTTACAAGGATGTTTAACTTTAGAAACAATGCCCTCTAAATGAGTAAGTCTACATTCACAGTGCTAAAGATAAATTTTCTCTGTTTAGGTTCAAACTCATAAATGAAGAAATGCACAGTACAACAATAGAGAATATAGATGTTTCCCACAAGCAGAATCATACCTTGTGCACTTGGAAGAAAAATGCATGAAGTAGTAAGAAAGTAAGGAAAAGTCAGACTGTGCAAGCAGTTTACATAGTAACTCTTTCCAAATATAGCACTGAGGTAGCAGCTCTGTCATAAAGAAGTCTGTTCCAGTAATCCCGCACTCTCTGAAACAGTAACAACAGCCTACTGGATCTGTGGAAATAACAAGGAGATATTAGCAACCTGTCAATGCTGTCTCAGTCTTGACATTTCTAATCATTTTTGCTATACAGATGAATCTTAATGAACTGAATAGCAAGGAGTAATAAACACAGTAGCAGCATGGAATCTATTACTGCTTCACTGGAAAAGAACAAATCTTTAGTTATCAATTAAGATGAAATTTCTGCATGCTAGTCACTAAATTTTGTAGAAAGGTAGGGAAGAATGGAAAATTTCAAAATTTGCTTTGGCAAAGATCTACTCAATAAAGCCATAATGCAATACAGGTCCCATTCAGGAAGCAAAGCAAAGTTTGTGGTGTTCTTGTTCTCACACTCACACACAATTTTTTAGAAGAGCAGAGATCATTGATCTTTTCCTCAAATTTTCTACAGAATCCTTTACCACAGGGCTAGAAGTCATTAGTAAAACCTTTTGTTTAAGGATTCTTCTTTGACTAGGAGAATCCGTTCCCCTGAAATGTATCCAATCCAAGCACAGGCTGCAGTTCTACAATATGGCTCCTCCATCACAGCCTCCTTTGTGTTGGATCAATCATGTGATCAAATACATGAAATTAACTACTGACCCAACAAACTAAGCCTTCAAAAGTGTCTCCATCAAATGAAGGGAAGGTACAGGAATATAAGATCAAGGATGCAAGGTAAGAATATGACTGCTTCCTTTAATAGCTCTTACACTGGGAAGTGTACTGCAAAACTGTACCCTAAGTACTTTGTGTCCTCCCTGCTTAATGTTATGCATTGCCATGCTGCCATGTATGTTTCATGAATCATTCATGATCTAATTTTATACTTAATATTGACTTCTGAAAGCAAGAAATTACTTAAGCCTTCTCCCAACTGCCTCTGACGTATTTTCTTCAATTTCTTTTTCCAAGGCGTGTATGTCAAAGTCTCACTAATGAACCATAACAAATTAATCAAAAGTAAAAAGACAGCAGCTGTTCTGGGATCTCCCAATCCAGTGTATAATGAAACCTTCAGTTTCAAGGCAGATCAGACAGAGCTGGATACAGCAAGCCTGAGTCTATCTGTGCTCCAGAGTATCAATGGCGAAAGTAAGCTACATACATTATTACAGTTAAGATATCATAGATCTCTCTCATATTGCAGAGACATTTAAGTCTGGGAGGAATTAATTCCTTTTCAGCAATAATCAATATAAAAGGTTTGGGGTATGTCACAGGTGTTTCTTTAAAAAGCAGAACAGCTTATTTGAAGTAAGTGTATGTTTCTTTCAGACATTGAAGATAAATTTAATGGAAGACACAAATAAAATAACTGTAGGCTAGTCACTGCCAGTACAGGTGCTGTACTTTTGTTTCACTCTGATATCCTAAGAAAACGAGCATATGCAACTATATTTTGTGAACACTTGTGTGCATAATCCTCAACCTCCAAAATTTTGAAGCCATTCACCATTCTTAATTAAAATTCCTATTCCTCTTTCAAATTTGGTTATCACAGCAGTTCAAGCAGTGAGAAAAGAAGAGATTACAAACATCCCCATTCCCTGGCAGAAAGCCTGATGCTTGAGGTCACCTCATACTCACTGTCAGAGAATCCATTAAGGAGTTCTGCTTAGAGAAACAAATCAGAATTCAGTGTTTCCACTGCTCACAACAAAAACATCTTCCCTGCAGCGCAAAGATGATCTCAGTGACGAAACATTAATACCCTTATTTGGATTCATAAACTCCTAAAAAAATTCCTTTAGGTAAGATTTTGGGCAGGTGCTTTGGCTTTGAGGATCAGTAAGAACTAGGATCAGTACTCAAGTCTTTCATAATTTTCACTGGCAGACATCCAAAAGCTTTACAAACATTCTGAAACTCATGTAAGGCAGGTTCACATTATTTTCCCCATCCACAGCTGAAAAGTTCAGCCACGAAGAAACAATCTGCTCATTGGCAGAGGGTGGTCAGTGGCAACCCACATATTGTGACTCCCAGCTGCCTCAGTAATCGAATCTAGTCTTTCCCAAGCTAGAGCATCATATGAATCCCACTGTGGATTCTGATGCCCAAAACTACGGCAATACTTCCACAGTACACTTGAGGTAGAGGGGCAGGGCAGACGCAGATCTGTGTGCCTTATACTGATTCTAGTTTAGAGTGCAGGCAATAGGGTAGGCCTGAATTGGCTAAACACCCACTTACTGCAGAACTTTTTAAATGCTGAATCTTAGCATGTAAGAACTGCAGAACTTGAAATCTAGAGTGAATTCCTTGACAAGAGTTTGGTTTAAAAATAACTTTCAGAACATGCAGTAGAGAAATACAAGTTAATATTCTAATGTAGGTAACAATTCCAGAGAAGCACTCACAGGTGTTAATCGCTAACTGCTTTCTTTTTTTCCCAGAAACACATCTGCTAGGACATCTAGTAGTTGGGCCTTTCATGTATACCCGCGGCAAAGAACTAGAACACTGGAATGAAATGATCAGCAAGCCCAAGGAGTTGGTTAAACGATGGCATGCTCTCTGCCACAGCCTGTAGAAAGCACAGATGAAAGAGCAACCTTAAAATGGAAGAGTTCTATCTTTCATAATCTAATGACAAAGTGGACAAAATCTTTGAACATTTTACACTCTGAAGTAGACAAGAATAAAATAAGTAAATTCATTTTCCTTGCCCAAACACAAAGAGCAGACTTGGTCCCTGGCAGGCTGGAACTATCTTTCCTCTCTTCAAAATATATTTCCAATTTAATTAATATGCAGCAGAGTAAACAAAACAAGACAACAAACATGATGTCCCACTATTAGTTACTTTGAATAGTAAACTCCAATTCTTGGTTGTGAGTTCTGGCAAAAATGATAATCCAACATGTAGATAGAACCCAAAATGACTTAAGAATTGTCAGTGATGATACCAGGCCTAACTGTCCACTGCATTGCATCACCACAGGCAGAACAGCTTCACCAGAAGGGATGAAAGCCCAGTAAGCATGCCAAAAGAGACAAAGCCCAAAAGATGTTGACTGACTTCAATTTACAATTTATTTAAAATAGCAGCATTATATTTAAAACCTTGTTTGAATATGAACGATGGAAAGCATTAAGTGTTTATTGATCAAAAACCTAGAAGCACCTGTTCACATCCCTCAGCACAGTATTTCTTGCAGTAATTCAGTTAAATTTTTTCAGCTAACTCACTGCACACTGTGTTGACACTAAGGGATAAGCATAAAAGAAGTCCTGAAGACACAAATGATTGGAGGTTTGCAAGAATACTGGAGTACTCAGAAAGTAAGACAATGGGCCTGGCCTTACATATTTCTCCCTAAACACATCTCTGCTGGCAACAGAGCAATGATTACAAGAGCCTTAGGTTTGACCTAGTATGAACATTCCTACGTTTAAAATCCAATTACCTTAAGCCCCCAGGACATACGTCTGTTTTAGTGGTAGAGTTTTCTCCATTTCTCCAATTACTGTTCTATAAAATAATTCAGAGCAATTATTTTAAATCAAAATAAAGTAAATAGGACATCCTTCTCCTTGATTGTTCACTGGGGACCTGAACTCTGTACCTCTCACACCATACAGTCATAAACCAGACACACAGACTATTGCAGCAAAACATTTTGTACAATTATGTTCTAAGAGGACTGTGATCTCTGCAGCTGAAATAAAGCCAACTTCCCTTCAAACAGGATACGGTATTAATTAATTCAATATATTAAAAAAATGAGGATTCTCTGGGGAGATGAGAACACTTTCCATTTTGATAACATTATTATTATCATCTAAAGTAAATATTATGAATGAGAATACATCTGGAGAAGAACTGTAAGATAACAGACTCCATCTGATCCTCCATTTGAAATGTTACGTGGTACCCTCAGTCGGTCTTGCTAACTGCACCATTGGATATAAGATGAGCCCAGACTCATTACGTTTAATTGAATTTTACAGAATATTCAACCTTCTGTTAAATGAGTAATGCCAGCATCCCCAACCCCAAAGAGCTGTTTTCAAATTTTACTCCTACAAAACCACAGAAAACCAATCTAATAGGTAACATGTTCGATCTGGGAAAGAAAGCTCTATATAAACTCTATAATACCTGTATTACTACTATAAAGCAATTTTACCAATTATATTATGCCCCTCTATGATATAAATCACACCAAACATTAAAGATCTTAAAACTGTTAAGAATGTTTCAGACATGTTTACTAGGTTATGCAGGAAGACGCATGTAATGTACAGTGTCTATTAACATAAATACCTCTGAAGTGGGAAGTCACCTGTCTGACTATGTACAATGCAGTTCAAGTAATAAAACAATACATCATATTAATGTGGTCTCTTATTTGCCCTTCTTAAAGTACCAATACTTCCAGTTTCTGTGTTCAATAATTCATCTAAAAATCCCAAAGAAACATTTTTAAATGTACTTACCAATAAACTTGACTTTGACCGAGGTCATCCAAGTGAAGTAAATAAGAAAGGTCCTTTTTGACTCATCCTGAACAAGAGAATTATTCCAGAAAAGTGAGAAACATTATTAAATAAGGAGTTATAATAGAGTGATATCAATTGTCACATAATAGAGCAATTTTTTTACCTACTACCTTTTACAGGTCATCCATCAGGTCTTGTGCTTGAGACTTGTATCAAGATGAAGGAGGAAGAATGATTACAAGACCTCTCCATGGCTAACTATGCTTCGTTTGCTCTAAAAAATTTTAAAATTTTACCAAAATACATAGCACAGAAAACCCTCATCCAAGAAATACACAAGAAATAGATGTGACACACTCCTCAATACTTCCCATTGCTATTGACTAATGCAGAAATTTCTAGAGCTCTGCAATAAGTCTAGCACGTAACTTCATGAGAGTACAACCCTGTCAAATGACAGTCAGAGCAATTTATCACCATTTTAGAACAGACATTGTGCTGGTTTTGGCTGGAACAGAGCTAATTTTCTTCATAGTAGCTGGCACACGGCTATGTTTTAGATCTGTGCTGAAAACAGTGCTGTGTTGATAGCCCAGGGATGTTTTCGTTACTGCTGAGCGGTGCTCACACAGAGCCAAGGCCTTTTCTGCTTCTCACCCCACCCCACCAGCAAGGAGGCTGGGGGTGCAGAATGAGTTGCAAGGGGACACAGCCAGGACAGCTGACCCCAGCTGACCAAAGGGATATTCCATACCATATGGCATCAGGCTCAGCATATAAAGCTGAAGGTAGAAGGAGGAAGGCGGGGGGGGATACGACATTCTGAGTGATGGCATTTGTCTTCCCAAGTAACCATTGTGCATGATGGAGCCCTGCTTTCCTGGAGATGGCTGAACATCTGCCTGCCAATGGGCAGTGGTGAATGAATTCCTTGGTTTTTTGCTTTGCTTCTGCACAGGTTTTTGCTTTACCTATTAAACTGTCCATATCTCAACCCAGGAGTTCTCACTTTTACTTCAAGAACAGCACGTGAAAGCTGTTGCAGTCATATTACTTGCATCATAGTACATTTGACAACTTTAAATTTATAAATTTAGTTTTGAGAACAGTGCTGTGTTTGAAGCCTGAGGATAGCTGAAACAGTACATGTGGAAACTGATTTTCTGAATGAGAACTGTGCAGGTAGAAATCTGCACAGGTAGAGATCTGCAAGGATCTAGCCAGACAGCAAATATGGTTCATAACTTACAGTTTCTATCAGCTTCTGTAAAAGGAACAATTTATATCAAAGATATTTATATCAGAGAAAAATACTGATGTATTTAATAACTTTTACAGATTAATATTTATGAGATTGTTACTCTATGAAGTCAGGTGCAGTCATCATTTACTCAGTCTTACTGACAAAAATCACTATCAGAATACACTAAGACTTTAAAAAGAATTAAATTAATTTCTAAATCTGATCAAGTTGGGAGAAAACTTTGCAGACCTGTGTTAAACTGATTAAATTGGCTTAAGGTGATTAAGTTTATTTGCCAGCTTATGCTGGATAAATACTACAACAACAAATACTACAACAATTAAACAATTTAAAGGGTCCATAAAAGAATGTACCAGTTAATTAAAAGGTTTAAAACAGTTTAAATTTGTGCAATAACTTCTAGATACACAAAATTAGATTCAGTGAGACAGTTCTGTTTTACAAGAGAAAACAATGGCAGCAAAATTGCTATGGGTAAATGGCAGAGATTCTGCTGTTTAAAGGAAAGCAACCAAAATAGCAAAGCAAGCAAAGACATAACCAAGTTACAGATAATGTATACAATAAGACAAAGAAAAATCTTAACTAAAATAATATTACTGAATCGTGGCTGTCTTCCTCTAACCTGCCATATCAACGAAAAATTCAGTCTCTCAGTACTAGTGAGCTTTTCCAGGGAGAAAGGGAAAACAGATACCCAGTAAGAGTTAAAGAAAAATACATGTATAAAAACATACTTTATGACAATTTATCAGTATTACAGCAGCAG
The DNA here is from genome assembly GCF_028858705.1 of Grus americana. Taxonomy (NCBI): domain Eukaryota; kingdom Metazoa; phylum Chordata; class Aves; order Gruiformes; family Gruidae; genus Grus; species Grus americana. The sequence goes on from NC_072858.1 coordinate 31,111,328, forward strand.
TATACACTATTAGCAGATATTCCATACCAGTCCTTTTAAGTTAAAAACAAAGTCCTTTCTTGTATTTTTAAAAATATTTGCTTCCTTGATTTTTCTTGTTTGCCATCTGTGTGTTCCTATGGTCTCTGTTACTCAGTTATTGCAGAGGTCAATGCTTCAAAGATCAAGATGAAAGTTTAGCAGATGGAAATCCTTTTGCAAAGGATAGCTGTTTTCATCTAGCACAAAATGGCTCCTAATTTCCAACAAATAGGATGCTTCTGTATCTGCTAGCAGCAAATGACACAGATCTGCTACTATTGTGCTGTATGTTATATCTGAAGAGGGCACTGCAAAAGACAGAACAACCCAATTTATTCTTTAGTTTTATAATAGCACCTAACATTCAAGTTCTACCTCCATGAAAGCTACACTGAATTACTGGAAGTGTAGCTCAACATGTGAGTAGAAAATTAGCTTTTGATTTTTAATAATTTTTAAAAGCAACGTGCTCAGACTGTTTCTCATTAAACTGTAACACCTGAGAGGTGTTTTACATGATTCATGAGTCAAACAGGATGTATCAAGGGAAGACTGCCTGAAACATTACTTAGTTATTTACCTCATGAAAGCATACCACCTATTTCTAAAAACTGCTAAAAGATTTTATTTTGCATATAAGAAATCCATTTATTTACTGAATACTTAGTTATACAATATATAATAAATGTTCATACCATCTCAACTCTTCTTGTTGCTACATCAACTCTGAACTTCCAAGTTTGTCAGACAGTAACTGAAGTGTTCTCTTTGAGGTTGGGTTTGGTTTTTTGAAGTCTCATACAATATAAGCAATCGTCATATTTCCAGAACAATCTCATACCAATTTTACATTATCAATAATTCAAAGTTTTACTTCCATTGTGAACTTTGCTGCCTGTTTCTATCACAAGTAATTAATGAAACTGTACCTACTAATCTGTTCAGCCAGTCCGCAGGAATATTGAGGAAGATTTTTTCCATTAACTCAGACACCACATGAACATAAATTTCATGTCCTCCATCTTCTACTGTCATCAAAGCAGGTCTAGATCAGAAAACAAAAAGACTCTGGAAAGTTAGCTGCTATGTTTTTTGATTGAAGCAAAATTTCTGAATGAAAGTAATACAATGTAGTACTACCCTCCAACATAACACCAAGAACTAGAACTACAATCTCTATGCACTCATCTGTCAAATCTGTAGAGCTAAAATGAGTTTGAGATATATATACTGAATTTACTACTCAATGTTAAAATAACTTCTAAAGCTATCAAGTAAGCCTTACTTTCAGACAACTGCAGAAAATAATGCCTTAATAGTGGTCTTTTCCTGGAAGACAGAGAACTGCACTGTTATGAAGTTATGTTATTCGTGGCTTTGAACTTTAAATATTTAAAGTATAAATGTTAATATGTAAGTATATGTACCTACAAATATATGAGGGGTACATAAAGATTTGAAGTGCAAAGCAGGGAGACAAGCTTAGGTGTATCACTTGGAATTGTATCATCTCTATCAACATCACCTAATATTGTCTGTCTTAATACACCACTTCATAGCCACTATAATACCAAGACAGTACCTCTCGTACTACGACAAATACCAAATGGTTTCACATACGACTACACAAGTAAGATCCCTCCTCTTCTTGGAAACCATTTTCTACATAGGATATGGTCAATAGTATTCCTGTTAGGTCTGAAATGAACCCAGTTAGGGACTGTTGTCCCACAAACACTTATTTCCAAATTTTGCCATTTCACATGATTCAAAAGTGATGTTGGATGACAGACAATTGGTAAGAAGTGATCCTTTTTGTAGTATGGGCATTCCCTACATTTCAAGTGTTTGCCTTCTTTCCAACCTGTCATTATTGATGCCATACTTTTTTATTCTTCCCTCAAGTAAGTCCTTGCTATTTGTTTTTGCTATGCTTCTGTGAAATGATACCTTAGCAGTCCTCTATAGTGATGTTCAACAGGTAGTTTCTGCTCGCTTTCAAGCTTCTGAATGATTTTACTAAGCCTAATAATAATTTACAAAGCTGATGCAGCTTCTACCCAACAAATGCTCTTTGACTGCCCTGAGACTATGTACAATTTGACCTGCAACATCTGCACCGCCACAATCCCCACACTTTTTAGAAAATCTGCACTGCTCTGATCAAAGCAGGATGCAATGCTCAAATCCTGACCATCCCACAGAAGTAACTAAAATAGTAAACATCAGGACATACCACAATAATGTAAATCCTGATTGTAGCCACACTGAAACAGTATATGTTAAATAAAGTAATAAAATAAGGCACAATCATCTTCAGTGCAGAACCTTTCAATGGGAGATGCTCCCAAATAGAATAAAATGTGCTCACTGCAGAGAGAGCAGAAATGAAAGAAGGGCAGTCATGTCAAGAGACTAGCAGAACTGCACTGTCCAATAGGACAGTCAGCCAGTATTTCAGTATATTGACAATTGGAGAATGTTATTAACAGATTAATTTAGTTAGCATGATGCAGAATATACCTGACAGCACTAATTTTAATGCCTGTGAGGCACAAAGGCAAATGACTACAAATATGCCACTTTCCCAAGTAGGCAAATCCTTTGACTTGCCATCTGTTAAACTAAAAGCTACTGCTAAATTTCATAATCTTAAATGAAATGATCAAAAGAGATAAAAGAACTCCATGTCTGATTATCTGTAAGATTATTTAAAATCTGTTAGTTTAGACAGAAACCAAGGCCCTGACTATTTGTCATTATTAAAGACTGTTGGCTCCCTTCATGAGAGAAAGCTTAACAATACACTGACATGCTTACCTTCCCAAATAATTGTGGACAATTGCTATTTTATCCCAGAAGTGTATTTTAGTTCAGACAGTCTATGCTGAAGTACAAGAAAATTATGATGACTTCCAAAAATACTAAGTTAACATTTTGGAAACAGTATTATTAACTGAAATATGTTTGCAGAGAAATGTACTAAGAGATGTTGCAAAATTTAAAGCTTTCAAAGCTATAGGCAAACGTAGTCTGCAGATGTAACTCACAAACCAAGTAATGCATTAGGAAAGATTAACTTTGCTTCATTCCTGGTTATTATATGCTGACTACCTGTTTTTCAGTTCATATTCTATGTTTTAACAAGTATGTGGTGTTTAGTATTACTACATCTACTCATACTAAGTAAAAAATAATATGCAGATTTTACTCCCAAGGAGATGCTGGTAGCTTTTGCATAGCTAGAAATAGAGCATACTGAATTTACTACCTCTTTATAGTGAGGGATTAAAACCAAATCTGAGATAAGGGGGCATAAATTAGCAAACTGCAGAAAAGTGTAACTTTCTACTAGTTGTATATACAGTTTTATAAACAAGACTAACACTAACCATTGATATATCAAGCTATTAAGTAGCACAATAAAACTAGGACAGCATATTTAGTTAATAAGTTAATTTCATTTTAACAAGATATTTCTTTAGCAAGAGATTTTTTTTTCTCCTGTTAAGATGTAAATGTACTAAGTTATCTTACAATACAGAATTTGGAAATACTACTAAGGAGATGCATTCTTAGTAAACTAAACAGAGCAAAATTTCAGTCCAAAAATGGCAGACTTGACTTTGAAGAAGTTTTGCATTTAAGTTCCACGTGAAGATGTGTTCGCATGCTAAGAATACAAACATTGGAAATATTAATCATTCTTCTATCATCTTTCGTGCATAAGTAAATTGACATCATTCAGGAACCCGAGAGGTCCTAATCTTAAGAAAGGGGGCAATCTTTTTCAGTTAAGTAAAAAACTTTTTGGACTTAATCCTCCCTTACAGGAAAATAAATAGCATATAAACTTAAAGATGTAAGACTATTTTATCTAGAGGAAAAAGGCTAAATCAATACCTTGTTAGACAAATGGGATTCTAGTATTTAACTCAAAGCCAAGAGAGGAACTATTGAGTATGCAATGATTCATTAAACTCACTATGAAATAGTTTAGGAATAATTTTGGTAGAAAGTTTACATACTCTAGAATTCTATTACATCTATGATTGTTTCAACCTTCTCTACATACAGGTCTTTCAAGTTGCCACGAGACATTTCAAAAGCCCAAGATGAATTTAAAAATTGAACAATTAATGTTGTTCCTACATCAAGCAGATCTGTTTAGTTTATTTTCTCAAGTAAATGCGCATATACATCTTGTCTCAGTGCCATCTATTGATAATTTAGCGTCTTTGTTCTCTATGAGAACATTTATTGAAAATATTTGTTAAAATTATTTCTGCAAGGCTAAAATTGATTCATCAGTTTAAAAATATGGTTGTGCATTCACACCATTTCAAACTTAGGCTGTGACAAAATGCCCAAGTTTTCCTTTGATCCTCAAACTTCTCCATCTCAGCTTACTGACACAGTACTGGGTAACCTTGCTACTGTATGATGCAGTATTCAAAGAAATTAAAAAGTTAGATTTAAACGAAGAATATAACCTATGAATAATAGCAACAGAATACTGCAATTCAAGAATAACTCCTTGAAAATTCATTAGAAAACCAGGAATTACTAGCCACACCATTAAGTATAGAATTCTATATATGGGGAACTTAAAATGGAGAAAGTTGTAGTTTACTTCCCTAATAGTACACATTATTTTCGTTTCGTTTACCTGTAGAATGTTTTTACTTTGTTGTACGGCAAACATCTAATACATTGCTTGTAGATCATGTTCTCATCTGCCTGTAGTTCCAAACCACATTTAGCACAACCTGAATACGTAATCATAGGCAGAGAAGCCAAAACATACTCCAGTGAAGTGTCAGCACGGAAGACGAGTTGTTTGTACTGACCAGTTGAAATGGTAAACTTCAGTTCTAAGATATGGGCTTTCACTTGAACCACTCCTACAAAACAAACAATTTCAATCAAATCTGCAGTCATTTACAACTGAAAGCAAAAGCAAGGGTTACAGCTGATTTAAAATCAAAATCATTATCAATAAAACTGATTTTTTTCCTTTAGTAGCACATGCTTATATTTTTGGAGATGATTTATGCAGTGAAAAGTCATTGTGGTTAAATATTATTTAAAAATGTGTAAGAGTACTACATTTTTAGGTACTATGGTGGTAGATTCCAATATAGAAGAGCCTGAATAAGAGATCAAGAGATTAGAATTGTACATATAATTTCCATTTGCTTTTCTTTCATACTAATTCAAAGACACTGAAAAGCATAGCTTTAACAACTTATCTTTCCATTATTTATACATAAACTAGAGTTAAATGCTGCAATACCAACTTTAGATACTACTTAGTGTTTAACATCAACCTTAACAGTCTTCTAGGCTTGCCTGAGAAGGGGTGACTGTTTTGTGTCAAATATATTCTTTGTTCTTTTGTAAGAAATTTTCTATAGCAGTAGCTATGTTACTCTTGCTTTACAGAATTCCAGTTTTGAAGAAATACCATTCAACAAACTTTCAGTGATTAAGCATTTCTCCCTGTGTTCCACAGCTATCTTGGTATGGTACCACATACCACACCTATCTCACCTCTGGGCTCACTGAATGAAGGGTGCCTTCACAGTTTGGCTGGGTACTGAGTAGCAGCCTCCAGAATAAATTCAAAGTCCCAGAACTGTGCTAACTTTAAAAAAGCATTTTATTTGATCAGAGCACCTATTTTGCTGGGTTATGCACTGCACAACAGACATTAGAGCTATGGATAACAACTTTACCTGAGCATTTTTCCTCCAAATGTGCCGAGAGCTTTGTCATCTGCATGAGGGATGTTTTGCTTTTCTGAAACTTTTCTTTAAATTCAATTGCCCTTTTATCATCATCAAACAAGCACTCACAGGATGACCATGAAGTTGTGTGCAGTTCAAAGTCACCTGAGACAGAACTATGTTGGACCAGCAGATATTTGAAGTCCCATATGTGATCTACAGAACAAAAAAAACCCAGAAGAGTTTACTTTCTATGTCTTGGTTAATTTATGAAAAGCCACGGTCACTTACAAGTTTGAGAAACAAATTAGCAAGACATTCTCATATGGTCAGCTCTGGCAACTTTATTTCAAGCCTGATGACATGTGGGGTTTTCCCTTTCCCTATAAACTCTGCATGAGTCCTCCCACAACAGAACAATGCTTTCATTTCACTGGTACTGCACTCAGCTTTCAAGGCAATTCAACTTTTTGAAAAAGCCAGTTCTGAAATTTGTCAGCTCTAATAAGGAAAAGTTGGCAGTGAAGAAAAAATCTTCAAGTTATTAATCACCTTCCATCTTTAGTAGAAGATTAAGAAGAGGGACATAGCTCTGATTTAAAAATATTAATTTTTCCATCTTCCAATTGACTCCGTAATAAAGAAAAATACTTTAAAAATTGAGATCACAGAATAATAATATATTTTGGGTTGTCCTTCACTTTGTTATAAGAATCCATTTGTCACCTATGAATCAAGTCTGATAACCATTTAGGCTGTAATTTTTCCTCCATGTTTGCTCAAGCTGAAAGTTGCAGCCAAAGTAATTGTTTTTGGAAATAAGGTTAGAAAAATATAGATTTTTTTAATGTATTCAAGTGTCCATACAAACATTTTATTAGCATGTTTTTGTATTTTCGTATTTTCGATCAGTTTGATTTTTGGTGGTTACTTGCTAAAATTGCAAGCTCCTGAGAAATCTGCTGTCAGTGTTTTACAGTAAAATACTCCAAAAAAACTTCTGAGCAGTCTAGTTTCACACACCTCATATCTGAATAGAGATCTTGCAGCCCCCCAAAACTGAGCATGCTCCAGTTCAAGGCAAGAGTCAGGCAGTAACACTAGAGCAACAGAGTGAAAAATCTAAACAGGAGGAAATGAACAGGCACTTGGCAAGAGGGGATATATGGAAGTAGGACAGTTGAACCAGGGTACAAGGTCTGGTTGATACCTGAATTTAACCTACTCAGATCTTCAACATTACCCTGTTGATTACAAAACTGATCACAAAACATGAGGAAACTATACATCACCAAGTTTACAGAAAATTATTTAATGAAATAAATCTTTTTTGTAATCTAAACAAGATGAGTGTAAAGCATAACTTGAACATCTGATGACTGTATACTGAAAATTTGGACTGATTTAGCAAGAAATGAAAAATAAATGTAACTTAGTGGCAACAATTTTTAGATGCTCTAGCACTGTATAGTCTTGTGCACTTTATTTTAAGCATGTAGAGAATTTAAAAATTGCAAGTCTTCATATCTTCCTCTATAATATTATGAGGTTTCTAATCTGTTAGTACAACCAGTAGAAATGTCCATCCTTGCTAGGAGTCATAGATCACCTGTGGTACATCATGCTCTACCTGCAACTCACTCATACTTTAGCTGTTGTGTTGTGAATGCCTTAGTATCATGGGACTTTCTTTTTGGCTATCTTACTGGGATCAAACGTTCATGGTTTGTCTGTGATTAAGTACTTTGCACTATACAAAAACTGGCTTTTTAGGCAGACATATTCAGCACTTCAAGTAATACGGCATTTATTTCCTATGTGTATCCATTGCTCAGAAATACAAATTAAAATTATTTTAAACTAGTTTCACTTATTTTAAAAGAACAAAGCCAGGAATAAACCAAAAATTGGCAGCAGTCACTGCTAAAACACAGGCTATGTAATTCTTGCAAGAGATGCTTTTCATCAGTTACAGCTAGGCTTGATAGCAAGACCATTAGGATATAAAGCTTGACACCTGTAGTAAGGTGGAAAGCAGAGAACAAAAATCAGAAGTAAAGAAAACAGCAATTCATACTAAACCAGACAATGAAGAAGACTCAGCAAAACTGATAACATAGGTAACTCAAGGTTTTTTTTTTTATAGTTCCATAACTAGGCACCACTGCATCTTGCGTCTAGATTCAAGTTTCTAATTACTCATGCTTTCTCAATCTTCTAAAGTGAGTGCATTCAAATGCTGTTGCTGATGGCACTGCTTCTGAACAGAGGAGACATGTTAAAATTGGTATCAAATATGTTGCCCTTCCAAGGGAAGTATTAAAGGTTGAATGGAAAAGTGTTACCAGCTGAGCATTTTAGATATTAATAGCATCACAAAAATCCTTTTAGAGCTACTTCTAGGTTCAAGGACTTTACCTTTTTTCCTTTGAAGTTGAGGGCACCAGGCAGCCCCTGCTCCCCACAGCACCATCCTATAGCATTGATCTCTGTTCTGTTCTACTGTTAGAATAATTTTTCTTTGGTTGCCACCTCTGTAGCTGTACACAGATTCTGAAAAAGTTTGAAGTTATAGGACTTCTACAGTAAAAAGCATATAAGCACACAAAACCCACATGCCTCAATACTGAGATGAAATCATGCTGTATTGTATTTTATGGTACAGTTGTAAGCAAACAAGAATATACCTACAATTTCTTCAAGTCAGAATGAAAGGAATCCAATTTCTTTAGCAACATGAATCTAGCTTGAAGGAATGCATGAAGTATAATAATTTCTCTTTATCCACCTAAATACTCAGCAACTGGACATCTCCCTTTGAAACAGCAGGTATCTGAGTATCTTTCAGCTCCCACTCATCCTGACTGGTAAAGTGGAAAGAAATTGTGCTCAATCTCAGCAACAGACTGTCATAATTGGCAGTTACAAGTTCCTGTAACTTCTGTGGAATACACCAAAAGAAACATTTCTCTAGAAGTTTTCACATAAAGCTACAGTCACATACAAGCCCACTGAGAAGGTTAGTAACAGTATCTATAAATCAAAAACAATTAAGATCTCTATAGCACTCTTACCCAGGATACTGCCTGTAAGTTTCAATTCAACACAAACTACAACATTTTTCTTAAACTAGTATTTTTTGAACAAGAACTCTTGCTTTAAATACCTAACAGTTTGGAGATTTATGTACAATAATAAATCATGAAGATTTCTATCTACAAAATTCTCCATTTATAATGAAAAAGCATGGATATTATATTGACAGTGTGGGTAATAATTTGAATGTAATACAAGATAATAGTGCAATATGATCAAATTTATGTGCAAAGCTTGAAGTCAATCACGGAGAAACAGTGGTACTGTAAAGAGGAAGACTCCTTTTCCAGGTGGGAACAGTGGTCTTTAACTGCCCAAAGCATGTTAAAAATACATAGCAAGGCACTGCATGAAATACTGAGAATGCCTCAAGATAATTTGGTTTTGTTTGTTTCAGAAGGTGGAAAAGATGCTAGGAAGCAGCTGTAAGGCCTGATTATGAAGAAATAGAAACAAATTATCAATTTTAACATTGAAAATTGCTTCAGTAAAAGGAATCCTGAAATAACTGCATTCACAATTAGAAAAAAAGGAATGAGTGACAGAAGAATAAACTCAAAAAAAATCAGTACAGGGAGTGTTGACCATGATTATTCAGGGGAGAGGAGTCTTTATTTTAAAAATATACAGGAAACTCAGATTTCCAAAACAAATTATATTAATGAGGTAGTTCTCTGTCATGCCTATGCAGAAGAAATAGGAGTATCACAGTAAGACATCTTAGTAATTTCACACTGTGCATTTTCCAACACTGAAAACCAAAAAAAGTTGTACAAATGCACACAAGTAAGGATTATTGTAAAGAAATATAGCACATTTAAGAAACCAGGAATGCTTAACTTTAAAAATTTAAGTAGGAAAAAATAGAAAGAAAGAAACAAAGAAATGTTCCAAATAAAACACTAGAAAAGAGCAACACAGTTCCATTATAAAGGCAAGCAAATCCTAAACCAGTAGCACAACTAATAACTTATTTTATTCTGAAAAACACAGGACTTACAGCACAATCAAAATTTCCTTTAATGACAGGATGCTTACATGGACGGCAGTTGGCAGCTGAGCTTTGAATTAGTAAAGCTTGACTGTCCCACATGACATTTTCATAAGCCAGTCCCCTTTCTCAAGCAGTGGTCTACAGCAAGAATGTATCTCTCCGATTTCAAGAGCCATTAAAAACACATTTACGTTCCTCCACCATAACTGCAGTATCATCCTCTTTTCAGCACTCCTGCTACATGCACCTACCTTCCCTTGAAAAGGATTTCAAGCCCACGCTGCTCAAGATAATTCCTGCTTCATTCCACCTTCCAACACCATACTTTGTACCTGCATCTCTCTCCAATCCTCCATCTTACTGAAGATCAGGTACCATACTATTTGGAGCTGTGGAGATGCTCAAGCCATCTCACTGACAAGTCAATACATTAGTAACAGCAGTCTGTGGTGAGCGCTCATTCCTTAGTGAACATACCAATCCCTCAGTGGGTAGGAACACCGATCAGTGCCCACTGCCTACATGCTTCTCCCACAGACATGTATGCTATTGATCAGCACCAGTGTGCAGTAACATCCTTTCAGCAGCTGACTACAGTTGTTAGAGAAAGAGTTAGAGACAAGAAGAAACTAACTGCTATGCCTCCCATGAGTGGACCATTACAAAGGTTTTACTTGTGACTCCTATGCCAAACAGTGGTGACAGGATGGCAAACAACTAGAATTGCCTTGCAAAATTACTATTTAAGTTTTACCTATTGTTAAGTGTTGGAAGTTGAAATCCAGTGCATGAATTTACCTGTTAATACAACAATGTTGATAATTTTCAATATGGCATGAACCAATGTATTTGGCTGGAGCTGGTCAAGCTGCATATATTGAACACTGTCCAGTCTCTGAACTTTTCTTCGTGGAATGCGTCCAAAGTAGGGAAATTCTGATGATATGTATGCCAATAAGCCACGGAGAACACCACCATCCACTATAGGATAAACTTATATGAAAAAAACAAAGTTAAAGGGACACCCTTTTTTTTTAAGCTTGGAAGTATAAAATTTGTCAGTGTAAATATGTACCAACTAATAAAACCAAAGCCATTTCACAATAATTCTAAGGCAAGAAATTCTGGAGATGTGTAACACTTGATCCACAATTAAACTGTACTTCATCTGCCTCCTTTTCATAACATCCCAAAGTTAAGCTAATTACACCAAGAACAGGAAAGAAATCTTGTATCACAGCTTGGTAAGAGTAGCCATTCTCGATCACTTACCCCAGAACCTGCCATAAATAGCTGGCAATAGTGGACATCAAGAGGACAGGAAGAACAATGCAAGTTCTTGGTGATACTTCCACTGTATTTTCCCCTTAGTCTCCATCCTGCAGAGCTCAAGTATCTTTAAAGACTTTGTGCTTAATAGCCTGCAATGAATTACTTTCCCTGAATGGATCTACTTACTCTACAAACCTCTAAAATTTTTGCAAAAAAATTTAATTGTCATGAAGTCTCAGACATCTTATGGTTGATTCCTGGGATAACTGCTTTTTCTTAAACTAAGCTTGAAGAATTAAGTTTTTCAGAGTTTTGAAAGGTACATGCAGTTTATGGTAAAGTTGGGTGGTTACTAATCTGATGTCACCATGCCCACAGGTGTTCCTGTCATACTTTCCTAGAGTGTTTTGTACCTCAGTTGCTCACATTTCCATTCTACCCTGTGTATGAGGCATTGCCAACAAAACTGAGTACTTTAAAATAGTTACTTCACTGTGATTTTTGTGGAAACTTATGCACTATAATCTTACATTCTTCTGGATTGAGACACGAGCAGTTCCCCAGATTCAATAACTGACTGGTAAATGTAGACTGCAGCATGATTTCTCCACACCAAAGATTCTCGTACACTATCATATCTGCAAGATAAGAGCAATCTTAACCAACTCATGTATCAACAATATTGAAGTGTATCATACTTTTCTTGACTAGAAAACCATCATACATACAGATGTGAAACAGTTTGAAAGAGATCACTTGGAAACAAAGTGATTTTTTTTTTACTCTACCAACACCATTTACATTAATCAAATTTTCTCAGTAGTTTGATGTAATTCTTCAATTCATATAAAATATTCAATAGTCTTAGAGCAGGTACTGTGTAAGTGAAGTGGGTGACTGTATTGGGTAAATTACTGTGCAACATTTCAGAATGAGTAATAAAGTACTAGGCTTACCCAGAAACACTGTTGATGTATTTTGAGATAAGAATATCTAAGCAGAAAAGAAAAAACTCAGCTTACCTTCAATCTCTAAAATATCTACCTTTGCACCCCCTATAAGCACTTAAAGAACTCTTAACAAAGAAATAGGCATCTTAAACTGTAATAGTAGTCAAACAATTTTATATTGTGTAATTTTTTTGCATATTGCAAAATCTAAATGGCTAGATCACTATCAAGTTCTGGTCAACTCCAGCCCTAAAACTGATATTGCAACTAATTTATAGTACTGCATTCTCTTACATGAGATGTGTTCTTAGAGAGGGGTTTGCTCCTCTTAGGTATTAAGGAGTACAAAAGATTTATCAGGAGGAATCTTCATTATCGTCTGACATGTTATGAAAAAGGTGAACTGCAAACAGTATTTTATATTTCTGCAGTGTATGCCAGTTACTAACTCACAACATGATCCATCTCAAGATGCTAGTGCTAAGCTTCAAAGTCTTCACAGGAGGAAAAGTATCTCTCATCCTGAGACTGAACATAACATCACAATTTTCTGGTCCATCTGCTGGTCTGACAGCAGAGAATTACAAAAAAGTCTATAAAATCAAATAACACATCTGGTACACATCTGTACCTTTCAGGAACAACTGTTTTAAAACAACACTGACAGGTTATGGAATACACCTGACTACCTATGGCACTGCTGTAGTGTCAATGCACTGCTGTGTCTCAGACCAAAGACTACATAAGAAACTTCTACAGGACAGTCAATGTTCCACTGGCAGGATGATTGAGAATTCAAAGTGATGTTGAGTGATGTAAGTGATATAAGAAACTTACAAATGCTTAACCATAGTTCCAAATTATTGGTTACCTATTGTTCTACTTTATACAGGCATTTTAAAGATCCACATTTTAAAAAGGTACATAAAGGACTTCTCACCTGTAAGCAGTACAATATCCCCAGGAAACACAGTGAGTGACCAAAACGCAGCACCACGCCACAGCACCACCTTTCTCTCAGTTTCTGACTGGTCAATAACTGCAATTGTTGCTACAGGAACTTTACATGAAGATTTTAGTCTAGTCTTCACCTGTATTTCTTTGATATGACAAGGATGTACTACTGCAACCAAAACATTGTACTTTTGATTTTTGCAGCAGCAGTTCTTAAGTGGTGATAGTTTCTTTTGAAGTTTCTTGAACTCTGTCATCCTCTCATCATCCACTCTCATCCCAAGACCAGCTGGAGAGGAATTCAGTTTAGCCCTCTTTGATTTCAGCTGTCTTTTAAATGCTGAGGGAAAAATATGAAAGGAATCTTCACAGTTGTGGCCTCTTTTAGAAGAGCTCTTCTGACAACTCTCTACTTGAGAGCACAATATTCCTGAGCTTAATGGTTCAATATGGATTTCATCTAAAAATTGCTCATCAGGAACTTTAAGTTCTTGAGACTTTTCTGTCTTTTCCTGAGCACTTCCTTCTTGTTTTGTGGCCTCAACGCAAACATTTTTCTCATCGCCCTCAGAGTTGAAAAGTTCAAGGGAACTTGTATACTCTTCCTTATATTCATTTCCAGCCACATTAAGACATGATCCAACATCAGAATAAAATTGGAAGTGATCACATTGCCTTTCTTCAGGTGTTTTGCCTGCTTCTGTTTCTGATAGTTTTATGATTCTTTCCTGCATCTCCTTCCGATCCCATGCAAAAATAGCCATCTGACTTGAAGTCATTATACTACGAAATTCAGTATCTGTTGACACTGCAAAGTCTGAACAATCACTTGGTTCTCCTTTCAGTTTTGACTCTTGATTTTGGGGGAAACACATATCCAGATATTGACTTAAATGTTCATGGTGATCACTTCTACAATCTGATTGAACACCTTGTCCCACAGACCTCAGCTGTATGGTAATCTGCTTAGTACTGGCAACCAAATCAGAAATGTCAGAGCTGTTAACTTCTAAATGACTAGCTTTTCTTTCAGTGAGGTCTGAACAGCCGCCATGTAATTGTGTATCTTTTCTAGCTGATTCTGCAAATTTTTGCGGAAGGTGTTGATCTGCAGCCTGATTTACATTTGCATGAGTGCATCTATCTGTAGATATTTGACAATCAGAATAAATCAAACTTTCAGTCTTTTTAGGTGTGATGGTACAAGTTACTGCTACAGGCACATGACATGTCAAATATTCTTTTGCTACCATTAATCTTCCCTGTTCAGAGCTGTCATCATTTGTAGGAACTGCTGTGACTACAGAGCTTTCTGCCTGAGACACTAAGTGGTCAGCACCTTTGACTTTTTCAGAAAAAAGATTATGTGTATCACAAAAACAGCGGAGTTCCCTCCATTTTTCAGCAGCAGGTGCTGAACTACTTTGCTCTGACACCTCCAGCAAGCTTGGAATACTGGGTGCTCCCACAAAAATATGAATTTGAGGTCTTTTTGACATTTTTGATTGCTGTGTAAGTTTCACTTTAAACAATGTGCTTTATGTAATAAGCACCACTAAATATTAGTAAATGCAAACAATTGTATTTGGCCTTTTCTTAGCAATTTAAATACCCAAAAGTGAAAGGAGTATTTCATATTAACTGGTATAAACACTACTTTACTACCTGAAGCCTATAAAATCAAGTGTACAAAATAAAAAAATGGAAGTTATTGTGTCAAACTTGCATAGAAAAATAAATTTACAGTAGGGCTTAATTTCTGATTTTGATACTTGGAAACACACAGAGTTATGATTATAGTTAAGTTCAATTTAAGTTTAATTATTGAGCAGGCTTATTTTAATTTATTATTGCTTAAGTCAAATGTGAATTCACTATTCAGTACTTCATTTTAATTCATGTGAAATAAATGCCCGTAAAACTTCCACAGCATGATTAAGAGTTAATTTCATCTCCCAGAAAATTTAAATGTCAGCTAAATGATTAAAAATACTAGAGCTATTTAAAATTACTTTAAAAGTTTGCTAGAAATGCAGTATTTTACATGCTGCTTTAGCATGAAAATACTGTTTTAAAGTGATTATTTTATGAAGCAGAAGGTTTCAGAATATTACTGATAAATTATAATTATTTAATAAGCACTAAGAGGTCAGTGAAACTTGAGCAGATGATTTACAATTTGCTTTAATTTATTTATATAGTATCATACTACCCAAGAAGGGTAGCTAATCAAATTTTGAAGCTAGTTAAAAATAAGCCCACCTTACACAGCACAAAAAAGACCATTTAGTTTTAAATTTCTGCTGTACTATAATTTTAAAGTTCTCAGCTACGGCCACAAGTGTTCGTTAAAATAGAGACACCTAACTTCATGTTTTGGACGTGTTGTTAAGAGGAGTTACTGCAATAGGCAATTCTGCAGAGGCTGGAAACGGAACACCAGAAATTAAATTCAGGCGCTAAACCAGCTGCAAACAGAAGAAAAAGAGCATTGAAACAGATACAGCATTGAAAAAGGTTTAAATTTTTCATTTAGCACTTATTAAATTAACAGCCATTTTCCTAACAACCCACTAGGGGTCGATAAATCTGCACATTCATAAAGTTCATAGTAATATGGAAAAACTATAAACATCCTGGAACACTGATCTCCAGTATATTACAGGTATAACTGGAAAAACAGCCACTAAAATTAGATATATCATGTCATAATACAAAGAAGCTACAAAACATAGTAACATATCAGTTTTATGTTCATTGCAAAGCAAATAATACTTAAGATTGGAGTACCCAAACTTCTGCAGTTGTACATTTAAGTTTAGGCTCATAAGAATGCAACTTTCAAAGGACAGTTCCCACACTCATGAAAGTCTTAAGTTATATAATTAAAGAACAGTAATATACAAATAACCAAAAAGAATTTACAGTTCAACCCTAAAATAATGGATTAGGTAAAAAAGGAAAGACAAAGCAAAGTGATAGTGAGGTTGAATCCCTAAAGAAGCGATGTTAAGTTTTGTAGATAAAAGACTGCCCAATATATAAGGAGGTTCAAGTGAATAAAAGGTTCAAATTAATTACAAAAGATTTCTTCCACATATGTGCTATAGCACAAAAGAGGTTGAACAGCAGAATTCTGACACAAGTCCACGCCATTTCTAAAGAACTTGCATACCATGCAGAGATTAATGAAATAATCATTCATTTCGAAACTGGGCTTTGGTAGAGTGAGCAGCTCTTTCACTTCAAACTTTACCTTCTTCTACGAGGGCTGAATACCAACCCATCACAGGTATAAGATACCATCTTATTCCATTCTTACTGTCTTGTCACCAAAATTCCCAAGCATTTCTGCATCAAGTTTCAGGGAAATAGAAAACTTAAGTAAACCAATACATGTTTGTGACAAGATAACTTGCTTACCTGCTTTACCTTCAGAGTAAGCTTATAAAACAGTTGCTCTAAGTTTTCTAATAAGGAAAAAAATAAGATTCAACTACACTGTAAATGAGCCCATTGAATACATCAGTTTTTGATGAGTTCTGAGGACACTAGAAGGGCAATTTGGTTGCTAAATAGATGAGATTAGAACAGTATGTTTAGAGGCCAGCTTAAAATGTGGAATTGCAAGACCTTTCAGAGATTTTGTATTCATAGAAAAGTTGGTGTTTAAGATGCCATAAAGTACTCAAAACTAAAATTAAAAAGCTGTCAAGTGTTCTAGATTACTTCATGTAAATCTAATGCAGGACTTCATACTGTATTAGAGCAAAGTTTTGCACTTTATAGCTTAAAACCAGAAAACAGTAACAAAGGAAAGCTTTTAGGTAACTATATATTTCATAGGCTAAATGTACCTTTTCAATACTTGAAGTTCAGTATAAAAGTTTAAGATCCTAGAAACGCAGTTGTATTTCACTCTACATCCAGAGATATCCCATGTCATATTTCAAATGTATTCTTCCTTTAATCAGGGTTGAACAATGAACTAATCAGTTAACACTTGAATGAAAAAAATCACTGAAGAATTATAATCAAGCATGGGGTTTTTGTTTGTAATTCTGTCTACTCCCCATATTAAAACCATGGAAACTAACTTTGCTTTTGATTCTTAACTACTACTATACTATTTTTAACAGAAAGCTTTACTCATCTATGAAAACAATGCATGTAAATCTAAGTGCATCCCAATAACCTCAAACTTTCTTCTCAATGTGTGTATATACATACACACACACACACTCTTCATGCAGAGTCTGAATTAGACAAAGCTGTTATCTTTGCATACTTACGGTCTTCATAAAAATCTATTTATTATTTTTATCCTTGAGATTCAACTGGATGAATTTTTGCATTAAGACAAGATCTTTGTGGCAAAAGAAGAGGTTTAGTTTTAGATTTAAATAAGGGGAAAAAAGAAGAAATTGAAAGATAAAGATAACAGTAAAGTTACATTTAATGATTTTCATTTGTAATGGATCAATTCATTTTGTGGTTTAAGTAGTTTTGCTTGCACTACAATATTAAGTAGTGTGTGTGTGAGGATTAGAATATAGCAAAAAAAAATCTATTATCTCCAGTTAAGGAAGTAAGGGTATATCACAACATAAGATTAATGAAAGAACATACTACTAAAAATAAAGGAACAAATAACTGGAAAGACTATGAAGAGGTTAGGAACAGGGAAGGTTGCATTCCCGAGTCTCAAGATAAGCCACTCTTGCATCAGAAATGAATCCCACTAGCCCTCATCTTTATGAGGTAAACTACCCACTTGGACATGTATTGAAATATTACAAATAATAAAAAGACAACTACTGTGCCCTTTCCACTTTTTTCCCCTCCTTGAGGATTTCATTTTGTGGACCTGGAAGATCTTGGCATAGTCTCACCATATACTCTAAAAAAAGCTAATTCCTCTTCCAACTGCGGTATTTTGGACTCAAGTTACAGCAGGCATGACACTACCAAATACAATTGAAAAAGTCTCTTCATTCTCTTCCAGAAAAACTCTTTTTTTTTACATCTGCATTTATAAATACACATTAAGATCTGTGACTAAGGAGTACTTTGAAAATACTTCTTTAAAAAAGTACCTGAGTATTTGCTTTTATAAGCACACCTTATACCTAGGTAGCATTGACATGACAAAAATGTATGAATAATAAATAGTGACTTATTCACTACAGTACTAAACCCCCCAATGACAAACGTCTGAGCTACTGATCACAAAATAAACTGAACACTGCCAAGATCTACTACTTTATACATATAGGGACAAATGATGTCATGAAGCAAATAAATTTCCCTGAAATAGATTAAATTGAATTTACAATAGGATAACAGCTATGCCAGCTTCTAGTACAAAGATGATTTTACAATAAATGTGAGTCTCTATACAAATGTATTCTGAATAAATATCTGGTATATAAGAACACACCTGAAATAGTATTGCATATAAAACATATGAAATTGCATTAATAGCACTAATTAAGATGCCAGCAATACTTTAATAGGAAAACACTTTCCAAACTAAAATACTTCTATACCTTAGTAAACAGTTATACAGTGTTTTATCAGCCCACTTTAACCATCACTTCTCTCTTGGTTTTTGTCATGTTTAAAGATTAATAAAAGTTATACATAAATTCAGAAAGTTTTCCTTAACTTTCCAGTTCCATAACTTCTCTAAACTTAGGATTTTCTTTCCTGATTCATATTTTGCAATGCAAGCATATTATACCAGAGCAATTGAATCTTGATGTTATTTAATGAATTTTTGCAACTAAAATATCATTTATTTTCAAAACGTAAAATTTTGATTTCTCTTAAGCTATTTAAAGATTAGAAATGGTAAGTGACCTCTGCCTACTTCCCGGTTCACCTAATGAGTCCACTATCAAATGACCTGCTTTGGCAATTTCCGAGCGACTCTTTAGGTCAAAGATACCAAACTCCAGTACCAGGAATCACCATTACTCATAATCACTTAAGTTTGTAAATCAGAAAAAAATTAGAGTTTGGGTAAATTCTCTGTATGCAAAACTGTTTTATGAATCTTCACTTTGCTTCTTTAGAACAGTATTATTACTTAATCAGTTTTGTTAGTGAAGTTCTTTGCCTTGTTTTAAAGAAAAAGTCTGAAAGAACAGCTCTTATCTTAACAGATCTTAAAAAATGAGCAAAAAATTGTTAATCATATTAGCAAAATGTCACTACCACAAAAAATCCATTTTTATACTGTAGCTAAATTTATCTGTGGGTAGACAGGGGTTAACTACACCAAAGATAACAGGAACTAAAGCTCATAAAGATATAACTGAAACCTGAATGTGCATATCCATTATACCTGTTAATTATTACACCATTTCTTAATTTGTGGAAAGGTGCTCTATTCATAATAGCCAATGACAGCCTAGCTTTTTATCTCTGAAATGGTCAGAGTCTGATTGACGGGTCAATGATCTATTAAAAAGCAGTAACTACATCAGCAAGTTTTACATTTGCAAGATACTGCAACTAAAGTTAAATATACCTATTACAAGAAATAAATTATGGTACCTAGCATATTTCTCCTGACCTAAACATAAGACAGGAAATCTAAATTTAAAGGTTTTTAAATTAACAGCTATGTCATTAACAGTTTGTTAATCTCTAGTGATTTACTATACATAGGACAAAATTTAATAGCTTTAAATATCCTCTTGCAGTAGTTAAATACTCTAGAAACATTGTGTGGTGTGACGTGGTTTAGCCACGTCATACATATATGGCCTTAAATTACCCTTAAGATACCTTAGAAGTACTCATTACTTACTCCATATTTCACTATTCATTAATAGTATTCACTCACCATGATAATCACTTAAGCATTAGGCCAAGGTAATCTAAAAAGGGTGACACAGCTTTAGTTTCCTATCACTCCTGAATATTAATGGTAGTCAGATGCCTAAATCCCTGTTTTTAAAAGTTACATCCAAATATAGTTTCATCAAGTCTTTACTTAAGCCCTATACACTGAAAATAAACCACACTAATTCTACCTCTGGGTAACAGTTTCTTTATGTCTGTTACACAGTACAGCTTCAAGCTCTGAATAAAATTACAAAAATAAGACAGCAACACATCAGAAGACAAAGGATTAGAGCAATATAATGTGAAAGTGTAACTTTTTTCCCCCCTCTGGAATTCTCATACACCCCCAACACTGACGGGTTAGGATTTTTTAGGTAAAAACAGTATATTCTTTTAACTTGCAGCTTTGATTTGGTACAGCTTGATAAATATCCTAACCTGTAAGTAGTTAATAACTTGATTCCTATGATATGCACAAGCAATTATACTGTCCTTTATGGGATGAGAAGCTGGCCCTGTAGATATCAAAATAGGATATTCTTTAAATTCTAAATTTTCATTTCTACTATGAACCTTCTCCTCCCCCATTTGCACTTGATTTTACACTTCTAACCATAGTATAAACAAAATTAAAGCACTGTTTCACTGACCTTACAACAGAAGAAACTGACTTATTAATAGCCATCTTCAGAGTACTTAGTTTCAGTTCAATTCAAGCTGTAGGGTTGTTTTTTTTAAAAACAGCTCATCCCATATGATGGTAGAATAGAAAATATACTAAGACACTAGCTAACCAAAGGAAAAATAGAAATAAACCTCTGGACACAGAATTCTGATTACATCACAGGAAACTCTTCTGGTGCTTTTACCACGCTGCTCAAATCTTCCTCCAAACTTTGTCTTTTAAAAAGCCAGGTACTGTAGCTGTACTATAACCTAAAAAAAATGAAGACACAGCAAGCAATGTAGTAACAGTTTCATACATCTACAATCTGAAACAACTTGAGGATGAAGTGATAAACACATATGTCTGCTAGCAACTTGCACAAGAGAAGGATGATCTCTATGCCAACAACTCATTCTAGCACTGCAAGTGAATTAATATACCAGCAATAGCACCTATCCTCCAAATCAATAAGAAGTTTGGTCCAAATATATGTATTAAGAAGAACCCAATGGAAAATAAAAACTGCCACAAGAAATCAAGCTAAGCAACTCATAGCTGAATCAATCTTATACTCTACTTAAGAACAAGGGATGTATCGTATGGGCTCAAAAGACAATTATACCTCTAAGTGAACGGCAGCTCCAAATTTAAGTGGATCGGTTTAGACTAGGCTAGGGGGACCTAACAAGAAGTCAAGAGAACATGCATGTGGGAGAAAGGACACGTACATATGGGTAACCAGGGAAATGGATAGGATAGGTAATTACAGGTCTTATTTTTGTCATCCTTTATTTAGTGATGATAACTATCACCAAGTATCTTTCATCCAATTTTAATACCAAGGTTTCAGGCAAAGACTGTAGTCCTATAGCTGACTTGGCATAAAATTACTTTTTACTAAACAAGATGGTTATTTGGCTCACATAATGTTTCTGGAATACTGTACACAGAGGCAGCTGTTGACCAGACAGTGGTATAGCAAGAATCCTGCTAGTCAGTATCTAAATTTATGAAAATAAGTCTTCATTTGCCTACAGCAGTACCTGCAATAATTACTATACAGTTACCTCTAAATGCTATCTTAATATAGATTATTACTGACCATAAAATAATTTTAGTACTTATTTATAATAAATAGCAGCAATACTAATCCATTCAAGTATTTAGTTCTTGTCACTGGCTACTACCAGGGGACTACACCACCATTTGGCCTCAAGACATGTACAGCTAGTTTACAAATACATAAAAGCTGTATTTGGCAATATATAGCTGTAAAACAACATGTATCCAAACTTTTTTCCTTATCTGCAGCACTTTCAGTAACAAAACACTTTTTTCAGTATGAAACATCTATGATTAAGGCATTGCAATAGAAACATTCCTAAATATTCCTGCAGCACAAGCAGGGAGATGGGTAATTTAAACCAAAAATCAGTGTTTTGAGAAGTTCCATACAGTTCGACATTTTTCAAAAGTTATATCAAAACACTGAATAAAAGGCTAAAACCACTAAGTCGTGCTTCATAACTATTAAAATGAGTAAGGTAAGCAATCAAATGGCATTGCTAACATTTAATGTGTACCTACTTGCCTGCAGGATCAAGTTGTGCTCTAAAAGGAAAATATTCTCCTTGATCTGAAATAAAGACATTTCTTCTATAAATACAAGTTTGAATCACAGAGGTATCTACTCAGCAGTTGCATCAGCCATTTTACTTTAAAAGGATTATTTTTTGGAACCAAATGATGCAAGAGACTGAACACTGACAATACATTTTCAATTCAACCAGAGAGATAGTCTTCATTGTGTTTGAAAACTAGAGTAAAGGTAGTAGGCTTTTGTGATTAACTTGATAATTCTTTCCTCACTGCCTTTGTGCCTCGCAAGATCTCCTTTTAAATAAATGCTATTTATTGATTTTTGTTTTGCAATACATAAAAACACATAATTAACAACATATGAAGATACAGTGGCTGTTACAAACAAAAGAAGTTAAAAGTTCTGAAGATCAGTGACCTTTTGAGTAGGAAAGAAAGATAAAGGTAAAAGGTCAAAGATACACGAAAGTGCTGTGCCTGTTTTGTTAAAGGACACTCATTCCCCAAAACCTTATTTTTGAGAACTGTTTAAACAACTGAACTGCTATACCTTCTGTCAAGAAAGATATTCTTCCAGATATTTCAGCATCTTCAAAAAACTCACAATATTAGAATGACATTACCTCAGCTTTTTTTTTTTTTAAAAAATGGTTACGTTTGCAGAAAACTATCCACAGGTATCTTTACCAATGAAAATCTATTTCAGGACTTAAACCTTCTGATAAACTGAGGTTGATAAAACTATACAGAACCTAAGATGAAAGTGAGGCAACTGGTCAAAGAAGCATGATCTTAATAGCCCTATTGCCATATGATTAACTGCCTGTCGATTTGATTTATTAGGATTGGAAGATAAGAAACCCAAGATATCAGGCTAGCATCAGCTTTTAGTTTCTTCTTTTTAAAGTCTTCTATTTTCTTAAACTGATTTTTTTTACCAAGCAGGAAAATAAAACTTTTTCTAAACTGAGCAACAATTCACTGAGCTTTGATTTAATGGATTTCTGTAAAAATCTCTCTAGAAAAGCAGCTTGACTTAGTAATACAAATGCTAGAACATCACTATAATAATGTGCAATAAGCATATAATACTAATAAAGTACATCTTCCTGCACAAATCCAGTGTATTTCTCAAAAAAAATATCTTATTTAGGCTCAAATTATGTGAGCTGGTACTTCACATTATGAAAGTTATTGGAATCCATCCTCCACACAATTACATACATCACTGATTAACTGGTTATAGCACACAACCATAATCAAAGGCTGCTCTCAGTTGTAGTTGTTTTAGTGGCTTGGGAAAGAGAATTTACTCCCCCATATTGTATGTGGCTTCCACGCTATGGTAAGAAAAAATATATTTACAATACAAAGCCACCACTTATTTTCTCACCTTTACAAAAGTCTCACTCAAAAAAGATGAAGTTTTATAACTAAAAAATGTATTCTGACTGCATATTCATAGACAAAAATGGGATATCATCAATGTTTTTGACAACAGCTGTAGGTAAGACTGTGCTAGTGCTTTAGTACTGTGGGAGACGGTGTTGAAAAGGTATCATTCATAAGTGGGATAAATCAGTACACTTAAGTAATCTAAAAGTGTTAATAAAATGCCTTTCACAAGCAGATATGTTAGCAGTAGACTAACAAAAGTCATACTTCCTCTTGTATTTAAGGCAAGTGGGGTATTTTTTCATTTGTCAGCATCACTAAATAATTCAAGTTAGATGTCTGTTAACTAAAAAAAACATCCATCCACTTGAAGTCATATTAGGAGCACACAAGTCACCACTAGATCAAGATGTGCTCCAAGGCTGTGCAAAACTAGAAACTACACAAGCAGCTCCAGAAGCAGCCAGATAGCATACAAGCCCACAAGACCTCTGTTAGACCAATAGCTCAATCGGGAGTTCATTTACCTCCTCACTGTTTATTCAGCATCTCTCCAGAAAAGCAAATATTTAACTTTCCTGTAAACAGAAACAACAGCAAGTATTTTTTCACAGGACTGAACCTATGGCACCAGACCTCTTCTACTCTTTCCCTACCCTGAGCCACATTCTGCACATTTTATCTATTTCTGTAGTATACAACTACATCCTTCACGTGCTATCATTAGTGTATTTTTGTGAGGTTCAAAGTAACTAGCAAACTGATATACTAAATAGCTGATGTCCCCAGTACTTTCATATCTCAGGAAGATGAAAGCTGGCCTCATACAAAATATCTATAATCTAAAGTCTCAAAAGGAAAGTTCATAACACAAGCTCCTGATGTGAGCATTGTGTTTTAAACAAAACCACTGACAGATGTTAACTACATGGTAGTACTGACTTTTATATCCAAATCTCCAGTATTTTTGTTCTTAAAAGTGCAAAGAAGTTTTCAAGTTATTTTAGGATCTTCCTGTTGCACACACTACACACACATACACCCACCCTCCAAGGATACACTTCAGCCTTAACAACTGAAGATGATGTGCTCCTGTATCTAGAAGTCGAGAGGATTAAGAGGTTTTTTTTTTTTCCCCCAGAGATAAAGCTCCCTTAAGGAAATATAACCTTCAGACTTGGGCCAAGCTGGCTCCATACAATAGTGAATAGCACTACAAACATCACAGATGGTTCACTGCACACACCTATTATGGCTACAGAAGCAACATACCTACCAACTTTATAGAACTGTACGAATGCCAGCCAAGCAAGTGCTCTTTCAGACGTATTACGGCTAAGGAGTAAAGTTGTTAATTTACTAGAGCACTGCAGAAAAAAAAAATCAAGATAAAAATTTCAGAGTATTTTAAGTTAGTGAAAACTACAGAAAAACTTCTGGGAACAGAAATAGTGTTTTAAAGTCCTTTAGCATTTACCTAGCAAAAAATTAAGATATGACACATAAAGGAAATTAGCATTAGCTTTTTAATATATAAACCTTTATATTTCAATGGTTTAGATAGATGTTAGTTTAGCAAACTGGTTAAGCTTTAACAGAGAACAGGTGACACTGAGTAACTATCAACACAGCTGACTGAGCCAAAGGTGCCTTTTAGATGCAAATTTCCCTATTTCAAAGGGGTAACTTTTCTCTCAGACTTTTAAGGCAGCAATGCACTTACAGTAGCTATTCAAAATAATTGGATTATAGTTCAAAAAGTTGTAGATCACAATTTCTATCCTACTACACCCATAAAAGTTAATGAAATCATCACGATTGAACAAAACCTGTGAACGAAATGCTTGAAACATTGATTTATGGCCTGCACATACATCTACCCTTTTCCATGGTAATTCAGCTGTCTGAAAACACCTCAAGCAAAATCGAAAAACTCAAGGTATGGTGTTATAAGTCATCTTGGGGCTCTCTCTACTGTTGTCAGTCCTAGTGCATAGGAGCACAACCACTGATAAAAACCTTCTGTACCTATGTTCTCAGTAAAGATGTATCATTTTCTTCACTGTTTTTATGTTAGAGGCAATACCTCATTTATTTTCTGTACCATGCTAATATGACAATTGCTGTGTACCTTCACTCAGTTGCCTTTAATTCGATAACTTTTACAAGTTATTATTACTTGCAGTACTACATAGTTCTCATTTGAGGTGCATTACAGTTAGGAGTTGAGACCAGCCCTATCTGCCTGACTCAAAGCTAATCTGAAAAGTCTTCAACATCTTTTATTTCCCCCTCACCATTTTAAAATTCTGCCCACCCTAACTCTTCCATCATGTGCTTTGGGAGAAAGTCCAGCCAAGTATACGCAGCCTTGCCATGTTCACACACACCAGCAACCCACGTAGCGGAAAGCACCTTTCTCCAGAGGGAAGCTGATGGTCTAGATGATCGAATCAACAAACTATGCTGGCAAAACCAACAATAAACATGAAGGAACCATAAAATTTTAAGTTGTGTAACTTCCAAAGCTCCTGAAGCATGAAGAGTTAAAAATGGAAACTAAAGAGGTTTATCTATTTATCCATTTGTCTTCATGCAAAAGCTGCTCAAAGCTGAAGTAAAACTATAAATTGCTTCTGAGTATAATTCAATGTAATGAGGAAAGACTACAGATTTAACAAATGCTCACCTCAGTTTACTGAATACTTTGTAGACTGAAACTGTAATCCTATTTGCAAATACAATTTTTTCTGTCTACCAGATGTTGCAAGTTCTATACTTGATGTTTACTGGGATAGAAACAATATGACTGGTACTGTACACAAGGCCAATGTGGCTACTGGTCTTCCAGCATAATTTTTATCCACACAACCATGTGAGCTGATATACAAAGCTGAAATCACAGTAGTCTTCAGAAAAATATTTTAAAAAACACTAGTAGTAAGTTTTCATATAGAACAGAAACAGCAGTGTCAATGTTAGAAATTTATCTTTTTAAGAGTTCTGTTTAATGCCCCAGTACACAAATAAGTTTGGTACTACAATAGCTCTGAATAGTTTTTTGTAACCTGCCCTTATTCTGTCAACTGACATACTTTTATGGAAAGACAGTTACAACTATGTATGACTTATGGTACATCAGCTTCATGTGCACACAGGTGAATTTTACCTTCTGTAAAGACCTGAAAGACGAAAATTAGAGGCAAATTATGATTAATGCAGGGAGGTAAAGAAATACAGGAATTTGCTATCCATCCCATAACAAACTATTTTCTTATTTAGCTAATGATTTGAGTAACTCTAGATTTCACTTGCTTGTGTTAGGAAGTACATGAAATGTAAATAATCAGCTATTGTAGTATCAAGCATATAACAGATAATGCGTAAATACACATTAGTTGTCCTTCCCATAAATTTCACATCAAGACTGGTTTACATGAGTTTACTTTAAAAGACTTTAAAAATAGCAGATAAAGCAGAAAGCCAAAAAGCTATTACATTAAACATATGACCTATTATCTTTTCCCAGAGATTAGTAACCTTTACAACTGACCAGAGAAAGAGGAATTCAAAAAGCAGTACAGTTTTTCTATCTTAGCTAATGTTCTGAGTTACCTGACATCTCATTGCAAGAGCTATACTGATGTTTACACTATAGATACATATATATAAAGCTTTATCTTACAGCTAAAACTAATGTAACATCCAAATTAATAGTAGTTTAGGAGCCATGAGCTCATAACAACAAATATTAAATGAAATGTTGCTATATTTCATGTTAACCATTATGAAACACTAGAGCAGAAGAAAAATCTAAAAGTTAAAATAAAAATATACATAAAACCAAAGTAATTATCACATTGTCAGCACAAAGCTAAAAAGCAAGAAATGGAGATTCAGTTTATTGTATGGAAATCAGATTAAAAAAATAGTTGAAGGCATCTTCCCCAAAATAAAGACAGTATTCATTCATTAAGTAGAATGTATTCAGTGACAAGTGAGAACCAAAATACTATCATGTTAACTGAAAGTTTTTCTCAACTTACAATAGATTATACAATATATTATGAACTGCAGCTGCCAACAGAAAAACCTTGCAGAAAGCTGAATAGTCAGATCACAGTGAGAAAAAAAAAAATTAGTAAGTGATGGGGTATGGATTGAAGGCTTTAATCTTCACACAATAAGCAAGTGCAAGTACTTGCTTTGATGAAGCTGGGAAGAAAAACATTCAAAGCAGTGGTCATTTAAATTGTATTCCTCATTAAAAAAGGCAAATATAAGAGAGAGAAGAGGTAACATCATAATGTATGAAAGAATTAAGAACTACAGTGTGATTACACAGTAATTCTTTTAAACATTATGATGTTACTTGATGCTCCTTTCTCAGTTTGGCTGAGAAGTTTTACTCCACCAGCTCTCAAGGAAGGTAAAATTCTAATCCCAAATGGGAACCAGCTGTCAATTTCCTTTACCTATGCCTACCCCTTTAACTTGGGAAACAGTGTTTAGAATACAAGTACTTATATTTTAAATCCAGGTAATTTTTGAGTCTGAAGCCCTGATCCTGAAAGCTACTCTAGGCAGATACCATTCTCCAGGTACCCCAAAATGACACACTGTTTAGTGGGAATCTCAGACTTTCAATGAGTATGTAAAAATGGAGAGAAAGGCTGTCCATCAGTAGTATCCTTCACTGCTGAGCAATGCAAAGCCACTTGTACTGTACTCTTGTATAGAATGGTGGTGTTATGCAAAGTTTTTTCCTCTCCAATCAGAGCCCAGCTTCTTAAGACTGTAAACATCATAAAATCAAAGACCATAAAAAAATATATATTGAATAAAACTTATCTTTAAAAAAATCTCACTCTTGCAGACATTATTTTAGAAAGGAGTGGGGAAACCTTACTTGAGACTTTGGAAGAATGGGGTTTGACCTATTCAACTGCTCATCTAGTATAAATCAAAATACAGCATAGCAGGGACTGAAGCAGTTCCCATTTAAAAGTTATCTAGGGTTTTCCACATTACATTACATTCCCAGTTGGTTCCAGGCTCCATGACAGAAATTTGCCACCACACTACATACTAGTAACAGTATAATAATTCAAGAGTAGTCTAATCCCATTATCCAAAGGAGGAAATACTGACTTCTCAGGTCAAGAACTAGATCTCAAGAGCAGTACTATTGGAAGAAAGTTTGTCATTTATCTTTAGGATTAGTAGTGCTTTACAAGCATTGATGCAACAAGGGCTTTGATCTTGACTGATTATCCTACTGTAGGAATGAAAGTCTCACACCTGAGAAGTCAGAGCTTTGTCCACTAGGGTTACATTTCTGCACATAGGAAGACCAGGGAATAGCTAAAATGCTACGTTTGTACTCTGAACAGGGCAATTAGAATTAGTAGTCCATGCAGTTAAAGATCTGATAAAGTCACCCTGGTCCATCTCATCTCCAGATTTTATATTCTCTTATGATCTAGGATGGGAAAACGAAATAGGGGAAAAAAAGTGCAGACAAAGCTCAAGAAATTACACTACTTTAAAGATGTTGATCTGACATTCTCAGCAAAAAGGCACAATCATATCTACTCTGGCACATTCCCAAATAACTCATGCCAATTCCAGTATCTATTTCCTTTGTTTATTGAGTAATTTCACCTTACCTGGCATTTTAGAAATTTTTATAACCAAATATAGTCACAGGTCAAGTTATATTACCTTCTCTTCACCTGTCATCTAATCTGCTCAATGAAGACTTGCTGAAAGACTGGTTTTTTTTTTAGACTGTAGGAAAATCCTACATAACTTATATTTTTCATTATCTTCAACATAAAATGAATGAACTGTAGTTCCATTAGAACTCATGTTTCTGTTCCTAACAGGGAAAAAACTGAGTAAATGTAATATGCTCTGATAAAGTATAAACATTCAAGGGAAGAAGGATTTTACTTATCACTTAGAAGACAACCTAAGACTTTCCTGTATTTCTTGAGAAAACCTAAGTTTGACAGGAAAGAAAAGCTATCAGCTTATTAGAAAAGCAAATTCCATGAGTTTCTCATTGAGAATAATTACTGTCCATGCTCTGTAATTTCTGACCTGTATTCATTCAGATATGAGGACCATACACGTTTGCATAAGCAGCTCAGTTCCAAATGATACTTAATGTATTTGTCCTCCCCATACCTTTAAGAAGTAGGGAAAAAATTATCATCTGTTTTTCTTATGGGAACTCAGGCTAGAAAAGATTAAGTAATTTACTTTGGCTCACACAGTAAGCTGAAACAAATAGTAAACACACTCTGTACGAATCTTTTGTACTCATACTTTAAACATTGCACTATCATTCCCCAGTGAGTAATTCTTTGTCTTTTTGATAAGTCAAAGCTATCCTTTTCATCTCAACTTTTTAGCTTGCCTATTGAGATTTTAACATTCATCATCTCTGGTTATCCCATTTCTATAGCTGCAATTTTCTCTCTTCCTGCAATACAAGATTCATTGTTCTCCTCAGTTAAATGCTTTTATTCCTTACTTGAGGTCTTAGGTGCTGGCTCACACCAGCACAAAATAATCAAATGATTCAAAGTTGGTATTAACACAGGGCAGCCAGTGTTACTTTTTTTTGGTTTAGTTCTTGAACCTCATACAATATTCGAAAAATGTTTTCTCTTACCTTATGTATTGTGCAGAACCTACGCATACAACTACCCCTAGTTCTCAAAACATTAAGAATTACTTTAAAATTCAAAGTCCTGAGGTAGCACGCTATATTCTGATGTGACTTTAAGACTCATACACTCTGGGGAAAAAAGGGTGATGAGAATACAATGTTTTGCCAAATACGATATCTTCTCTTTTAGTTAACAGCCCCATTAATTTCTTTGGCTTAAAATAACCTTCACTGAATTAGCCATGTTATAAACAAGAATAAATTAAACCTAAATCTAAATAACACTAATGGCCTTGCACTACAAGTGCAGGTTCACTGGTAGGTGAGGCGTAAAGTATACAGGGGGAACAGAACAGTGAAGGAGACTGGCTTCTTTTTTCTTCCTTCTCCTCTATTACCTTCATGAGGTATTTGTCACATGAAGCAGCTCAATTTCTGCTTATATAGCCCAATGTTACATTTATTTATGTAAATGCCACAATGCTAGATTAGACTATAAACCTGAGATGAAGATACAACATACACTGTTCAAGAAAGTTGGTTTCTAATAATTGTGAACAATCCAAAAGCATACATTATTTAGATTGCCAGCTAGTTTTCCTTTACAAAATTAAAGGCAAACACCACCTTATCTGAAAAACTGATAAGACAAAACAAAAGAAATCAAGATAAGCTTTTACAAATTCCATCACAATTTTAACTCGTTTTGTCAGATGACAGCAATATAATACTCCTTCCAAAATAAGAAAATCTGTTACCAATGATGTGCTGAGGCCCTACCTTACCAGTATTTCAAAATAAGCTTACCTTCAACCTACTGACATTTCAACAAAAAAACAGAAGAGAAAGTAGAACAGATAAATTAGACATCTTGCCAACACCATCAAGATTAGACAATAAATAATAATAAAGAAAAACCTAAACAGCACACAATCTTCAGCTGTTAATTAAAAGAAATGTTTATCCAAATCAGATTCTATAGCAGTGCTGAGGGTTTATGGCAGCATGTGCAAACTGTTCGCATGTCAACTGCCAATATCCCTTGGATGCTCCCCACTTCTCTGGACAATTTTTTTTTTTTTTTAAGAAATTCATAATGTGTTGAAAAAATACCAGGCAGTGTACTACTGGAATTTCCTGATATACAACCCCAATTTCAATTGTACCAACAAACTCAAGTGGCAATTCTTAATTCCTTTGGATCTAGGCTTCATCCTCCAACATCCTGGATTTAAGTATTTAAACATATTTTAACAATATGGATTTCCATAGCCAGTATTCCAAAGTGAAAGAGGATAAAGTTGATTTTGTTAACAGAAATGCAAACAAAAGCACTACAGGAGACTAGTATTCTCCAGTTCTTCTTTTCCAAAGCTTTAACGTTTGTTATTTAAACAGTATGCACTTTGCTTATGTCAACAACTTCTGACTGTCAATTGAGTATTAAAGCAAGAAAAAACCAGTTTGCAGTCTCTGATGCTGTGATTCCAGGCTGTTAAGATCTCAAGTATAATTTTCAGTCAGACCAAGGCCACCAAGAGTTGCAAAAACCATTAATTTCAATTGTCAATGTTACTTTCAAACAATTCTAGTTCACTCCTGGCAAACCATACTTTCTACTATCTGTTGTTTGCTGTGTTGACTAAAATAGAGAGCAATTCACCAAAATACAGTATAATTTCCAGGAAATAAACTGACTGAAGTACCTACTTTCCCTCCTAACCCTATTTAAGGCAACAAAGCTTGTATGCTCACAGTGCATCTGTGAAGGTTTTTATGCCTGTATACCTGTCAGCTTTCCCATAACTAGCTTTTTGCATCAGCTTATTTCAAACACATTTAACAGTTAGATGGGAAGCTCATATGTATTAGGTTTGG
The DNA here is from genome assembly GCF_028858705.1 of Grus americana. Lineage (NCBI taxonomy): Eukaryota > Metazoa > Chordata > Aves > Gruiformes > Gruidae > Grus > Grus americana. The sequence continues at coordinate 31,143,417 of NC_072858.1, forward strand.
TAAGTATCATCCCCTCTTTTTTCTTTTAAACTAGAAATGAGGAAAAACCAAGTAAGAGCTAAAGATTACTCCACAAAACCACAAAACAGCTGCTTTAACAGATTCTCACTGATAGAGGAACTGAGAAGAGAAAAGCCTTCACATTGACCTGCAAAAGACTCTATATCACTTCATGAAGGGCCATGCTGACTGAAAGGTAACTGAAATCAGATTAATTTGTTACCAAATTCAGTAAGCTTCAGATCCAATCTGCAGGCTCCAGAGAAAGTTACCTTTTGTCCTACCCATCTGAAAATGAGAAGTGGCATTACAGGAAATAAGTGGTATAAAAAACATATTTTATATTTCTCAGTTATATTATCTGGCAATGCCTATTAGTAACATATTGACAGTAACAGTATCAAAACGATATTTTTGTATATCTACAGACTGTCTAAACAAGATATGAGGACATTATCTCCTGTATACATGAAGAGCTTTTTATATCTCTTCTGTCACAGAGCTGAAGTAACCAGTTGGCAACCTCAGTCATCATGCACAGCAACAATATAAACAGATGGAGACAGACAGTCTTTAAAGCTGATAAACATAAGCACCACCACTTTTCATGGCAATCAAAATTGTATTTACTCATAAGGTAGTTATCAGAATTTATTCAATGTTTTCTGACTTATGCAGCAGAATTATTAACATTTTAAAAGCCCAAGAAACTGCCCTCCGACACTTGCTCTGAAATGTTGCTAATTAGTCCACTTACGGAAGGTTTTTCAAGTACCTTTCACTGAGACAATTAGGAATCCCTGTCAAATTCACATTCCAGATAACTCACTTTAGCATGTCCTAAAGAAAGTCCCTACCATGCTAAACCTACCAACTTCCAACTTTACTTGTACACTTATGGGTTTCACTTGCTACTTTTACAGTGAGACAGGCAAAAAGTTACTATTTATATATGAACAAGATGTTAGTAGCTTATACTTGAAATCAGCAATCATGAAAATAGTTAAAATGAATAATACAAAAATAATGTTAAATAATCAGACCACAGGTACCTAAGCATCTCACTAACACAAAGTATTGAAAGCTTTAAAGTCTTTATCTCAACAGGAAATAATCCAGATGCCACAGAGTTGGAGAAGAGGTATTACAGAAAGCGCATCTCAGATTTGCAGCATGCACAAATCTAACTTCTGCAGCCTGCCTGGAAAACCACTGAGTTCAGGTTCTTTTGTATCAAGGCAAAGGAGCAATTAAAGAAAACCTGCCAGTCTGCTCTCCAGCTTTGGTATGGCTGAACACAGCTGAAGCTGTTTATAAAGGAAAGAAAAATTATCTTATAGACCTCAGTTAAAGGATTCATAGGTCTTCACTAGAATTTTAAATTCAGCTGGCTCCCCCTTAGTCTCCAAGCTAATATTTCTAAGTATCAACACCTTACACTGCCAGTAAAATGCCTTTTTGTCAGCTCTAGTCTCTAACTACTTGCAAAGAGATGACCGAAACAGATTTCTAGTCAAGTGTTCATTTTGTAAAAATGCTTATATAGGCAGATCACAAGTCAAAGTCATCTTCTGGGATTCACCTAATTGATGTGTTGCCTGTAACAGCATCTTAGAGCTAGCCCTCTAGCAACACCCTAAAGCTAGACAATTGCACCACACTTCTCATTCCATCCCTGTTATATCATGTACTGGCTTAGCATAAAAGGGAAGAATATAACCAAAAAATGTGGCACATAGATTCAGATTTAAGTAATAAATAGAGTATAACAACTTATTCACAAATCTGGAGTTGAAATTAGGCTCAGATTAGATTCCTTAGATTCTTTAAACTGTAGTGTATTGATTTTATAAAAATACACATATTTAAAAAGACCACACACTTTATCAACATTTCCCCCATTATTCTGAAGACTGAATGCTGGTACAACATTTTCCTGCCGACAAAGAAACAGCCATCTCTTCTCTACTTTCACATTCCATGCCAAAAATAATTATACATGAAGTTTTACTTTAAAGCATTGTGAAGGTGGAAAATACAATCCATAAAATTAAGAAATATTTCTAGCTAAAGACCTGCAAAAGAATTAGATTGCTCTTTGATAGTATTTTAACATACTTTGCCACACTACGCAGGCAGGTCCAACGCAGCAGGACTACTGTGAAGTCCTACATACTTGCTGCCTACTTGTATAGCTTCTATTTAACAGACATATGCACAGGATCTCAACCAAGAGGAATATGAATAGGACTACAGGGAGTATTCCTGACAGATTCACATCCTTCCATTCTCCCAGTAACTATTAGTCAACCATCCACAGATCTGTTAACTCAGAGGCTGAACAGTTTTTCCTTCAGCAACAGTCTGGGATGAGACAGTAACCCCAGCTCTCAGCTATTTAGTTTTACTATCAAGGTCTACATAAAGCAATACAACATAACACTTAAGTCCAAGAAAAATAAGCATGTTTTGCTACTTCTGGTAAAATGAGGAAAGGAAACATAGTTGCTCATATAGGCAATTCAAAGGGGAACAAGAACTTGCTTTGACTTGTATAATATTCTAAATTATCCCACTGGGCTAGAACTTCTGTTTTACAGCTTGCCACGTTATTTCTGGAATCACTAGAAAAAATGTAAGTGTTACCAATATTTGGACTTTACCTCAATCAATTCTTTAAGCAAAGATTAGGAACTGCCAAATGCTTCATGTAATATGTATGGCTGACAGCTTAAAATGAAGCTTGCTGAAACAACTTATTTCCATTTGTGGAATATTTCAAAATCCATTTCTGTTCCCAGAAGAAAATTTATCACAAAGGAATTTGTTCTCTCCCCACTGTATGGATGAACTTTGTTGTCTAATGGATGTTCAGACTGTGGAGCCTCTGAACTGGAGGCAATTCCAGGGTTACCTTGAATTCAAAGGGCTTAGCCAGACTAGGGGCAGAGTTATTCAGAGCCTTGTGAGGATCTCTAATTTCCAGCTTCTCTGCTCTCTCTCACCTACTTTGGCAAGCCAGTAAGCAGACTGGGATGCAAACTAGGGACAGCTCTCCTAGCTGCTGAGAATCTAGTACATCCTGGGAACATTTTAGCCAAATTGACAAACCGATAGAGAACACTGAGCTGAACCTAAGTGACCTTTTAATTTTAATAAACATATTTTCCATTAATGATTTTAGACATAGGAAGAAAGATTATCTTAGTCACCTACATATTCGCAAATAGCTAATGCTTCATATACAATGGATTAAAGTAGAAAGTACTGGATGCCTAAGATCACTTTTTCAATAAAACTTTAAAAGAATAAATTTGACTCCACCTGGTATGAAAATTATAATTTACACCTTAAAACTGTGGATTGCTTCAGGAAGGCACAATACAGTGTTTATTATTGTTCTTATATATAATAAAAATAATCTGTTAAAATTATACATAAAGATACTTTAGAAGAAGCTTATGAAATTAAATCAACTTGTCTCCCTCATCTATACTTCACAGATTTTAAATAAAAACTTATACCAGTCTATCATGTATATACAGTTAAATATAACCTTGTTGCAGAGTCCATGAATCATACAGACAATTCCTACCACACAGGTACCAAGTTTTCTCTGTGTATCTCTCTTCAGATGCAGGTCTAAGACCAACATTCAATATGAAACTCTGGTTGAGACAAGAAGTTACCTTTTACTCCATCCAAGAGATTTTTTTTTTTACTGATGCTACTCAAATGTGAATCTTCTGATGGTACTCCATACGCTATACGAGAACAAAGGAGATACAGTTAATCTTTTATTATTGCAATTACCCCTTTCATACCTACTAAAACTAATTCTAAAACGTGAATTTTAATTTCCTCTGACAAATGCTTTTTGTTTCAACTGCTTACCACTTATCATACAAGAATATTGGATTAGGACATATGACTCCTGTTCTTATTTTTCTTGAATACCCTCATGCAGTGGGGTTACTCTTGCCTCCACAAGGAATTTTAAGCAAACAAAAGTATGGTAGAGACCTGCTGAGGTCAGTAAAGTACCTGTAAATTGTACACATGACTTCATTCAGAAAAAAAAAAAGTGCTATTTTTTCATTTACAATATTTAAAGACTAGGAAATTTAACACACTGATTCATTCAATCTTTGTGTCTGTGAAATAGTATTGCAAATAACCTACAGAACCAGGCAAAAATAATTAGCTAATAAGGACTAATTGCCAGAATAGCTTTCACCACCTTCTTTCCTACACATTTACAAAAGTTAAGAGCTTGTACAGAAGTTGAGCTTTAGCTAAGGAGAACCTGGAAGTGATGGAAATCAAGTATTGGCTCAAAACTGATAGAACCACTGAGAACATGGCAATTCTGTGAACCGAAAATGGAAAACAATAGAAGTTGTCTATAAATCACCTTCAGCACATACAGAAAAACATAAATAAGCTTGTTTCTGAAGCCCTGTGGGAACACCCAAACAACCAACTGGCATAGGAATAAGCTCCTTTCTTGCTTTTGTTTCCATATCACTTGCTATCAAGGATCTTTGTTCTCTAGACTATGGTTACAAACCATCCTCATTACAGATAAGAGGCAATCATTCTCCTTATTACTGGTCCTTATGACAACTTCTTCAGAATCTTAAGATACAGAAACAACATGAAATCAAGATAAAATTTGAGTATCAGTTGTCTGAAAAGTTTATGTGTATTGAAAGAGCCTGTAACTAAGCTTTCTGCTGACAAATACTCACAAAAGTTATATTACTTTCCCACAAGCCTTGCAGCACAGCCCTTGGATGTCCACAGCGGTTAAAGTGATTCCCATAGAGATAAAGCAACTTCCTGGTTATTCCCACCCTAAGGGCATTGGTCTCCCACATGCCTGAACAGAAAAAAAACCCTATATTTTCCAATTAGCAGCCCAGTCCTACAGAAAGTGAAGAAATCGCTTATTTTTTCTAAAACAAATGTGGCAAGAATGCTGCAATACCCTGTCTCCAAAGCCTTGAAAGCAGACCTTACAGTTTAAAACAACATTCTTAGAGATGAACTCAAAAGTCCAAGCTACACAAGCAACTCCCCTTAACGGACCAAGGCCTGAGTAGACAAAGCAGCTGCATTAGCAGATAACACAGTACCAATTTGAAGCTTCTGTCCCCATTTAACTTGAGTCAATCAAACACATGCAGATAAGCTAGGTTTTCTTAACAGGCTCTCTTCAAAAGGGGTTTTCACACAAACTGTACTTTCCCCAAAGAATTCTGTATGCTCCACTGTGCAGTAGTACCCTTACGTGTATTTGTACTCGCGGCAGGAGAGGCCGTGGGTTTTTTGCCCAGCAGAAGGGCAGCATGCAACAGCCAGGCCAAGTCTCCTTCCCCCAGAGCCTCCAGTAGCCCTGGCGAGCACAGAACCGCGGAGGCGGCGTTGGAGACCGGCTGGAGGCGCACACTTGTGCTTTTGGGAAAGCTAGTTGCTCCGGGTTCTTCACCAGCAACTGCGCTTTCCCAGAGCGGGGCAAGGGAGCAAAGCACAAGCTGAGAAGTACCTCGCCAGCGAAGGACAGTCTCCGTCCGTCAGCGACCGTTAACGGTCACCAGCGGGAGAGGCGGCCCACAACCACGCGCACTAGGCGCGAGCGCGCAGCGACTCGCAGCTCCGCAAGAGAAAAAGGAAGCGATCCTGGCGGGAAGCGGCGGTGAGGCGGGGCCACCTGCTACACACACGCCTGCCTGCCCAGCCAGCCGGCCGCCCCTTCCCGCCACCGACCTACCGAAGCCTGTGGGGGAGCGGCCAGGAGCGTCCGCGCCCTCCTCCACCCTCACAGCCAAGCCCCACACACGTAGCCACAAGCACCCGTAACCAGCGCGCGCACCATTATCCTGCGGCCGGGAGCGGCTTAGTAGGGAGGGGCGGGGGGCGTGCACCGCCCCCAGCGCGCATGCTCGTCACACCCCCTCCGTCCCGCCCATAGCGAGACTCCCGCGCGCCGCGCCCCCTTTCCCCTCCGCGAATCCCGCCGGGGGCGGGGCGGAGAGGAAAGGGGCGCAGGCGCAGTCGGGAGGCGCGGCGTCCTCCTGCCCCCCCCCCCCGGCGCCCCTTCTGTCGCCCCCCCCTTCCCCCCCCCCCCCCCCGGCCGTTTAAAGGCGGCGGCGGCGGCGCCTCGCGCCTATTGTGGCCGCAGCGCCGGGATCCGCCACAGCCACCCCGCTCCTCCCGTCCGCGCGCGTAGCGGAAGCGCCGGCAGCCGCCGCCATGTACCGCTACTTGGGGGAGCTGCTGGCGTCCCGCCTGGCAGCCGGATCGGTGCTGGCGGGCGCGGAGCCGGGCGGGCCGGCGGTGGCAGCCGGCGGGGCGGCAGCAGCGGCGGCATGGGGCCGGGGCCGGGGCTCGCGGCGACACTACTGCGAGGCGGCGAAGAAGGAGGACGATCCCAACTTCTTCAAGATGGTGGAGGGGTTCTTCGACCGCGGCGCCAGCATCGTGGAGGACAAGCTGGTGGAGGGGCTGCGCACCCGAGAGAGCATGGAGGACCGGCGCCACCGCGTCCGCGGCATCCTCCGCATCATCAAGCCCTGCAACCATGTGCTCAGCGTCTCCTTCCCTATTAAGCGCGACAACGGCGAGTGGGAGGTGATCGAGGGCTACCGGGCGCAGCACAGCCAGCACCGTACCCCCTGCAAGGGAGGTGAGACCTGCCGCCCCCCCCGCATACCCCCCCACCCGGTGCCCGAGCCCGCGGAGGGCCGTGCGGCCGTGCCCGCAGCGGCGCTGCCCTGCCCTTCCCCTGCCTGGCGGCCGCTCTCCCGCCGCGGGGCGGGCGATTCCCGCGCTCCTCTCCCTGAGGTACCGGGGCGGGGTGCGTGGGGTGACGCTTGGCTCCCCACTGCCTGCCCGGCCAGCGACCGTTAACAACGGTTCTGGCGAGGCTAGGCAGCAGCAGCCTCTCTCTGTCACCTGCGATATCTGATATCTGAAGGGAAGGCGGCAGCAGAAGCAGAGCGGTTCCTACTCGGCCCTTCGGTGGTCTGCTGCCCGGGCTCCCCACGCGTGATCTCCTGGTTAGCCTAGGTGCAAGGTCCCACGGCGGCCGGTGGCACAGGCTTGGCCACAGACACCGCTGGCCAGGCAAGGCGAAGGGTGCGAGGGCAGCCTGCGTAATTAGTTGGTGTGACTCAAACCTCAGTAGTGGTTATTGGAAAACGTGTGGAAACTCCACGCTTGAAGGGTCTGCTCTTGAGGCAGGAGCTGGAGAAGCGTCCCTTAACCTTGTATTGTATTTGCAAAACAAGAATGCTTGCCCAGAAAACGTCAGTAGAGAAAAATAACAAGTTTTCCCAGTTACCGTCTGGATACACAGGAAGAGCCAAAAGTGATTTTTCCACAGAAAGCTGATTTGGTATAGGTGAGGCCAACGGCATGCCTGTGCCAGGGGACTGGGAGGCTGAATCCCACGGGAACTGAGCAGAGCTGAGCTCATGTGGGATCAGCTTTGGTCTCAGAGGAATTAAACTCCCTTTCAGTCTGGGATAGATGGCATTTCCTTGAAAAACAAATACAGATGTACTTCAGCATAACTTATTCAGGAGCTCTGATCTTTGTGGACAGTTGAGTATTGGAGACCATTTCAGGACTGTCTTAAACCGGAGCTTCTTTAGTCTGTAAATACATTTCTTTTTCTTCAGCGTACACCAACTTTGTGGTAAATAATGATGGTTGCAGAAAGCAACATTTTCTCTGTGATTTCTTATCAATGAAGACCTCTGACTTCTAGAACAGAGTAGGAGGGTGTTCTTGATAATCAGTTCAACTGGTGTGTATATATGACATGGGAATTTTTCTCTTTGCAGCACAAATAATCTGTCCTGTTAATGTGGTTCCTAACTTTCCAAAATCAAATATGTAGTGAGCATCCTGTGACATGTTTAATTCTTACCTAATAGAGGCTAACTCAAAACGTCTGGTGATTACTTGGAACAAGAGTTACTGGCATCAGACTTAGTTGTAGCTGAAGTTGGGTATGGCTGAAGCTTACTCTCTGTGGAGCTGCTGTTTCTCTGCATTGCTATAAATTCTTTTAAAATACTGATTGTTATTACACTTGCGTTTTGTCACTGCTTAACTTAAGTTACTTTTTGCTGCTACTTACAAGAAGTCCTTTTCTGTACAGCCTGTGTAACGCTTAAGATCCCCGCTTGTGTAACAAAATACAGTTCAGTGGCAAATGAAGTAATAAGGCAGTATTTAACATATGATAACTTCTAGTATTTCACATTAGTATTGCTCAGAACTGAAAGAATTAATGTTTTCAGAAAAAAGAGTTATAAAATACTCTGTACATGAACCAAAAACACCAAATGAGTGATTGGATACCTTCTGTTCTGATGCAGAACCTCAACAGAATGTCTTGATTTTCAGTAGCATTTCTTATGCCTGTCTGCACTGACACTGGAGCAAGCACTGGAGCATTTATGAAAAGTTACAGCTGTAAATTTCAAGGCATTTGGAAATGACAGCTAAAGAAAATACAGTGTCTCAACACTTTGTCCTTTTCTTCCTGTGCCACTCCCCACCCCCCAGTGGGTTTAGGGAAGGAATTGCAAATGATATTTTCTTTCCACTGTTTTCAGTGTAGTGATCATAAATGGATTTCACCTTCTAATGCTCTCTAGGAATTTGCTCGCTATCAGATGACAGATCTGGCTTTGTATTAAATTTAAATGGGACATAATAAGTGTAGATCGACTGCTTGAAACCTGCTATGAAAAAAGGTGGGAGGAAGTAGAACATTTCTACTTACACTGCAAAGAAAAGGAGTGGTAAAGATATTTCTGCTTTTATGGTACATTGGATCCACTGGAAAGGCACCAACAACTTTTGTCTAAAAGTGATTTTTAAACTAGAATCCTGGTAGATTCCACAGGGAAAATAACGTAAAGCCCAATGAAATACAACTCAAACTCCATAATAGTATGATACAGGAAAACTTGCTGAAGTGAGTGTCTCACACTCTGTGGAGTCCAGAGTCTGATGCAAGTAATTCGCACCAGCAAGAAGCACCAAGGGACATAAAGCCACCTTTTAAAAGAAGGCATGAGTTGGCATCTGGAAGGCTTGCAAAGCCGGAGTAACACAGCTTCCAGATATTTTCACATGCAGAATTGTGAACTTTAACTTTGCACTTACTGAAAAGTAAAGTTTTCAAAAATAACGTTCCCCATACCAATTGTGGGGGTTTTTTGAAGGATCTGTATTTTGTACTGAGATAGCTTTTAGTTACTGCTAGGTAATCGCTAGCAAGTAGGGATGCTTTGTCATCTCTGTCATTCTTCTAAGGAGCATTGTACTATAAGTGCTCATCTCTTGTATTTCTTGAGGTTTACACATTATATCAATTGTAATCAAATTTGGCTTTACATCTTTAAGTACATTTGTAGGAAAAGTACACGGTATGCCCATTTAGTACTTACTAATAAGCTGAAGGATAAGATACTGTTTAAAGAATATTGAATACTGTTCTATATGCAGATTAGACAAATAATCAAAGTGTACTTTAAGATTCAAGTATGAAATGCAGGAAAACAAATTTTTTTAGGTCTTTTAAAGACTGTCTTCCTTTAATTTAGTTCCTAATTTCTTTTTATACACCCATACCAAAATTCTTCACTAATGATTGTATTACTTCTGTACACTATTTTTGCTTATAAACTCATTTACAGATTTAGCCATGAACTAATGAAGAATTTATACTGTAAATCAAATTAAAGAATCTTGATTTAAATGCTCTAAGCCTGGAGACAGCTCAATTACTTGAGGGAACTGAGACTAAATAAACATTTGAATTATCTGCACTTTAGCAGCACCTTCTGTTTCTACTAAATGTTTTTAGCTTAACATTACAGCAGTTAGATTATGTTCCTTCTGTCACAGATGTCATCTTCAATTTCTTTGCCTGCTTATTCTCTTCTAGGGTGAAACCTTAACCCCTGTTTAGTAGTCTAGCCCAAGTCTGCAAAGGCCCAAACTTCTTAATGCGAGGTTGATCTTTATGAAGCAGTCTTACATTTTTTGCATAGGCAAACTTCTACACCTTGGTGGGAAACTTGGCTGTCATATTTCTATTTAAGAAGTACAATGCTCTTAATACCCTAGTTCTAACAATCTAAAGCATATTTAATAAAAAAAAGGAAGTTATTTAGTGGCTTAGCCTACTCTCCTCTCTCCCCGCAAAACAGGTGTAGAAACACAAGTCATCCTTATGTGCTGGACACCATTGTCACTACATGGTAGTGCAGGTGATTCTTCACTGGGTCAAGAGGAGAGCTTTTCAGGAAAACTGGCTCTCAGTCCAGAAACATGCTTTTTTTTCCAATTTATAACTTGTGAGGTTTTTCCACCTCATTGAGATAACTCGGAAATAACATTTCTTGTTGCATCCTGTGGTGCTTACCTATTTTATTATTGTAGAAATGAATCCTTAATTCTACTTCGGGGGTTGCAAACCTTTACAACTCAAGAAGGTGGCAATTCTTTTTCTTTTGGTGTGCCTCTCTTCTGTGCTTTAGGAATCTTTACGGAACGGTCATGAACATACCCATTTCAGTGGCAGGTCTTGCAGTATGTCCAGCATGCAAGTCCAGGTTTTAAAGACTCTATTTTCTGCAATGTAACTGTTTGCTGGAAAGGAAAATTAACTAGAAGCCTCCTCATCCCATTGAGAACGTGGAGATAAGCTATTTTCTTGTGTGTTGGAACTCAAGTTGCTTACGTTCCAAACTTAGCATTTATATAACTGGACTGATGCAGCGTGGTAGCTGAAGTAATGCTGTGGGTCAGATCACTCTTTCCCTTGCTTATGTGGTGACTTGCGTGCTAGTGGCCAGCAGTAACAGGAAACCACAGCTGCTCTTGTTCACTGCACTGGCAGCTGCCTAAAGAACTAAAACAAACCAAACAAGGTACAGGAAATGAGATGGCTGAATACAGATGGCTGTTGAAAAGTACTCTGGCCATTCCTACTTAAAACAATGAATCTTTGTAAATAATTTTACCAGGTTCTATGAGAGGTATAATACTGGTTATGCTCCTTTTTCATGTGGTTGCTGATGGCTGTTTTCATTAATAGGTCGGTTTCAGAGAAAAGAATAGTGAAAATAACCAATGTGCAGATAAGAACAAGCTTATTGAATTCCTACCTGCTTAGTAGTATGGAAATGGTTCCATGTTTGTTAGGCAGTATTTACTACAGGGATAAAGCTATTAAGTGGTTTTAAAACTTTTTAAAGCCTTTTCATGTTAACTGACTGTCCGACAGGTCTGTAATCAATGAAACCAAATGAATCAGAGTTGGGAAACAGCCTAACCTTTTGTTTATGCTCACCCAAATTGCCTTAACCAAGTCTCAATGGCTCCCTCACTTCCAAAAGGCTTTAACACCATCTTTAGTTCTAGACTAGATTTAGTCTGACTTTCACTTACATAGGCATTTTGAAAAGCTTTGTCATACGTTACTTCAAAGTTCACTATCTGTATATAGAGACAGATGATTCTTACTTTATTTGTTCAGTTGACTTGGAGATGAATGAATCTGATTTCCTGTGTGGTGTTGCTTTGGCTGGTTAGTGGAAGGAACTATTCTGCATTACAGAACTTTGCTATCTTCTGATTTTGGCTGCTTTTCTTCTGCCTATCAGGATTTATCCTCCTCACTTGACTTACGAGTTCATGATAATGAGCTTCTTACTGCATAAGGTGACATTTATTTGTGCTATCATTGCTGCAGTTTTCCAATTGCAGAGGTCTAAGGCTGATGCATATCTCAGCGCCCAGTCACCGAATAGCTTCTGTTGTACACATTACCTTGTCCGAAACAGTATACATACATCATGATGGTAACCTTACTTGCAAAAGAAAAAGCTTTACATACAAGAGTTGGACCAGTACAACCCCACGTGTTGCCTTGGCTACTGTGACATCGTTTATTCCCTTTTGTAAGTGAGGAAAGTGAGAATTAGTGCTATAAAGTATCTTCACTTCAGCAGAGCTCTTTTTATCCTGGGGTTGTATTGGTGGCTTTGGTTTTTTAAGTCATGCATGGATGAAAGTTCGGAGATTGTGTCTTTGGGCCAGGGGTCTCAGAGAGTAAGACACAGAAATGTACCCTAGGGACCATGCAGCAGATGGAACTGTAAAATAGACCATCTGTAACCTGAAATAAACCATGGAAACTGATCTAACTTCAGAGGAATATGAGAGTTTTACAGGAAAAAAGGTAATTAGTGTAACTGTGGTAATGCTTGCAGTGTTACAGCTAAAGCTTATATGAGTGCCTTATTTTCATAGGTTTCTCTTTTGTTATTGTAGTGTACCTAACTTTACAATTAGTACAGCAGCGGATATATACTTAAATTGCAAATTGAAAAAAAAAACAGGACTAGGAATGGGTGTCCTGTGCTTTTGCTGTCCTTTAATAAACTAATTGCAGTTCTCGGTGAACCTGTATCAGTTTTGTGGTTTTACCTCTGATACTCTTGCAGGAGCCAATGCCCTTGCTCTTCTGGCTATGAATCTTTTCAGTCTCAGCTTTTTCGTATAATCAGCTCATAGCGTTTGTGCAGTAGCCAGCTTTGTCCTTGATCTTAAATAGTTGTTTTCCCTTGCTACTGTTGGCTCCTTGTCTATTTATAGAGAGATCATACCTCTCTCAGCATTGGGCTTTCTGGATAAACACATGTTGGAGGGACTGAGGAGGGGAATCTGTTGCGTGATAGCCTCCCTCCTGCACTCTGGGTCATCCTAGCAGGTATTCTTTGTTGCATGAACTGCAACAACTCCATCTTGTCAGGAAATAAACTCTTAGGCAGAGGGTGGAATTTGCCTGCTTCATGTCAGCACTATGGTGGCTTATTGTTTTGTGGCTCCTGTGGCATTTGGACTCATCAGGGCCAATTCGTGTGTTATTTCCGCCCTCTGCACACAGCCATGCATGTGGTATTAATATCTGCATGGAAGTAGTGTTACTGCATTTCATCTGTATCAGTCCTTGTTACTACTGTGTTGAGTGTGGCTTAATGAACAACCTAATCCTTTAGGTAGGGTTGAGGTAGTTCTATAGGTGACACTCTACTTTATAACCATATTTCTAAGAGCATAAGTTCTGGTGATATGTGCATGCCAGGTGATATACTAAATTTGCCGTATTTGCATTTGAAACACAGGATCTTACTAATGCACCACAGGTTTTTTTTTACTAGAGAATATTCCCAGCTTTTCTTCTTTGCATGGAATGAAATAAACATATGCATATATGTTTAAGTGTATTTCAAGTATAAGTACAGCTTATTAAAAGTGTACAAGAAGTGGCGTAGTGAAGTATTCTGTCTGGTTGAGTACTTTAATGGTCACCAAATAGATACTTGTGGTTAAATCAGAATGGTGGGATGTGTCCATAGGGGAATCTCTTTCCCACCCCAGGTTATAGCTGGCTAATGCTTTGTGGGAAGAGATAAATATTTTTATCTCCTCTCTTGGCAGTTAGTGAATTGAATTTAGGAATGAGTAATTCTTATTGCTGATTGGTGTACAGTGTTCTTGTTTTCCAGCACTGAATTACTCATCTTGCTTTGTTAGGTTTGACTGGAATTTCTTCATCTTCAATAATTACAAATTTTTCATTGTGCTGTTTACCACACTTTCCAAATGGTTAAGTAAGGCTAAGCAGTTTCCTTATAGGGAAGGCTGCATTGTTTTTCTGGATTTAGAAAAATGTACTTGTTCTGAAAGAGCCTAAGGATTGCTTGGAAGATCTGTTTATACTGTGTTCATTGTCAATGATTACATAGAGTTTGACAGTAGTATAATCACAGTCTCACTTGCTAACTTCCCAAACTTCATCTAAATTAAAATGTTACACATAATCCAGAGTTAAAACATTAAGGAACTAAGGCATTGCAAAAAATGCTGGAGCTGAACAGTTTGAACAAGGTGAGCATCTTTACTGAAGCTCCTTTAGACTCTGGATGTAACATCAGCCTATGGACAGGGCTGTTAACCCACAAAGCCACTGCAGAATACAGTGTTGCTAATTGGGAGATTAATATGGCTGTAGTCAGTCCTAAAAGCTTTCAAAGGAGATCATGAACTCTGTCTTGCTGAGTGCTGTATGGATAGCGTAGGATAGGTGCTGCCCTGAAACGCTTGTTCTGGTGAGCAAGCATTTTACAAATAGAGGTGAGCAGAACAAATGCACCATCTTAACAGGAACTGTCATCTGTAAAGGACCCAAATTAGTTTCAAAGTTCAAAAGATGATCACATCTAGAAGAAAACACTGAAGTCAAAGCAGGACAAAAGCCTCGGTTACATATTAATGATTCAGGCTGAGATGCAAATCTGTTCCAGGTTGTGGGGAACTTGAGAGACTTGCTAAGATTTGTGAGATGTTTAGTGCAGGAGGAGTAGTTTACCAAGTGTTTTGCTCTGAACTGTCACTATGGCAACTGTTTAGTTTTGAGACTTGTTTTTGAATACTTCATGGTCGTTAGTGGTGAGGGAATACGCAAATAGTACCATTTAAGATCAGCGCACTAGAAGATCAGGAAATAATTACACTAACTTCCCTAAATGTAGATTTTTAGGCATACTAGAAAGGCAGTAATTGTCCTTGAAAAGTTGGTGGGTTTGTATACCATGTTTCCTAAGGAAACATAATAAACACACTGAACATCACAGAACATACTGAAATCTGTGCAACGTAAAATCTAGTAGGATATATAGCCAGTTTTCTTTGAAATCAAGATCTTTGTTACATGCCTGTTAGTACACTTCTTAGTACAAACCTGCTGATTGAAATAGTAACTGACTGCTATTATCATGGAATCCAAAATACAATCTTGCTGATAATTACTACTTTGACATTTATATAAAAAAATAGTAGTGTGTTTTAAGTGCTTTCCTACCTCAATTTTGGAAAAGTGAAAGAAGCTAAGCTTAAATCATGAGCAAATTTTACTTTGGTCAAAACAATTATTTGGCTCAGTGCAAGAGGTAACAGGGTGAAGTATAAGATCTCCAAAATACAGATCATAAAAAAGAAGTTTTAAAAGCAAAGACACTTGAATGTGATGATAAAACCTTCTCTTTATACTGACCAGTAATGAAACAAAATTAAAATGAAAACATTTCCTCATCTGATAGGTCTTGTGCTTAGAAAAACAAAGTGTCTCTCAGCACACTTCTTGGGGTGTGGCAAAGAAAGAGAATTCTCAACTAGAACAAGAATTTGTATGTTTTCCAGTGAAAAGTATTTTCCATGGCAGTGAGTCACACTGTAACTCGAGGCTTTATTCAAACTATTTTTTATAGCTAGTTTGCTGTAAAAGTCATAAGTTTCCAGAGACTTACTGCGTGGGACTTGCCAGGGTTTATAAAAATTATAATCTTGCTGCGTAGCAGTGACTTTCATTTTCTTACGTATTAAGAATCTTTAAAAAAACAAATCCAGTATTCTCTCTGTGTATATGGTCCATTTTTAGACTCAGGCTATTGAATGCGTAGTAACACTGCCAAAAGAGCCATACAAATGCATGGCAATACTCTCCTCCTGCCAAGTTAGGAAGCTGTCAAACTAAATTTCACTGATGTCCAAATAGAATAGAAATTAAGTCTTTTATCTTTGTGCATCCCCTTGCAGATGGAATGTACAGCATTCTCAGATGCCTGCTTCTCATCAGTCCTAACAGCTTAGCACAAATAACTTCCCTGTCAAGAGGTGGGCCTCCTGTAGAGTAATTGCAATTCCTGGAAAACAGTAACTGGCCAAATTGTGAAAAGGAATGAAACATTAGTGCATTTCAAATGTCATCCACTCGTGCCACAGAAGCAAAAAATTGCCACGCCTGTCAGGGAACCTGGAATCCACACCCTGAACTATGCCTGACACTGTAATGAAAGTTTTTAGCAGATAAGCTGAAGCAAAGTGGCTAGTGAAGTCAGCACAACTCTCAGAATTTACTAGCCTCCCACTTATGAAGGTAAAGCCAGCAGACAAGCCATTTCAATAAAACTATTTAAAAGGCTAAAAAGAAGCTAAATCTTGTCAAAAATACGAAGTTGTCCAGAAAAGGACAGTTTCAGACTCAAGTCTAAAAGTTTTCCCTGTTCTGGTATATGTACATGGGTGACAAAGACATCTCAGCTGAAAGCCTTTCAGTACTTTGTTAGTCTTGAGGCTTTTTCCCTAGTTCCCTTGGTATGAAAGTTTAATATTAATTACAGTAAACTTTACTATAAACTTTATAGTAACCCTTGACTGTAATACAAGGAAATTGGAGATGTTACTGCTTTGCAGGCGTTTAAGTCTTCTAGTTAAACTGCTGCTTGTTCACCTTTTCAGATCCCATCTTCCATACGATGTGCAGAAGGAGGCTGCTCTCTCCTTTTGTATTTTGTTTCCCTGTTAAAACTGTACCAAATAACTATCCCTAACTATTTAGTCCCCCTGCTGCTTTCCATATGTAAACAAACAACATTTTGTGTGCCTGCAGGAGTATAGATATAGCAAAACTGCTTTGTGTATGCAACTTGAAGTTTGAGTAAATATATGGGTTGAATAAATACACAGTGATCTAGTTCAGCTGGGGGTGGAGGGGCAGAGTTCATTTCTGCCCAGCATAGACTGTGGCTTCAGACTTGGCTGGCTTAAGCAATGCTCAGATGAGACCTGTCCCCAGAGTACCTGCTCAACCAAGAGGGAACGATGTCCCCAGGCAGGACAGTCAGTCCCGTAGGTGGTGTTTGTTCTTGCTCAGGGCTTGACAGAAGGATAACTGCTCCTCTGAAGGATCGGAGTAAGACATGTTAAAAAACCCATATGTGTTGTAACTTGAACTGGTCTGTTGGGCTCTGGTAGATTCCACTTAAATTTCAAATATTACTTCATGTGAGAAGGTTCTTGAAAGAACAGACATTAACACCTTACAGCTACCTACATCAGAAACCAGTTAGTTTGCTTTTGGAGACCACCCTTCCCCATGTACACACTAAATTTAAATTCTGTTCTGCAGAGGCATAGTACTTTTACTGATTGAACTTGCATAAGAAAGCAGCACTTGGCCCTCAGCTTTATTTGAGCAGCACTCGGTTCCTTTCAAACTGGGATTGTTTCCAGAGCATTCAGGAATGGCTTTCATGGCAACACAGTGCTTTAGTTTGGATAATGTATGCTCGCCTTTTTTTCACTCCTGAGGACCTGAATGTGGTCTTCTCTTTACATAATAGGAAATTTGTGATGCCTTGTCCTAGCATCTAAAGGACACTCTGTGCCTGCTACAAACCACCGTGCAACTTGGCACAACCTACAGCCAAGGATTAGGGGAGTAGAGGTGGGGATAATAAATTCTTCATGGCTCTGTTATATGCTCAGTGATGTAGGAGAACCTTGGATAGAAGCTAACATATAGCTGTAGGGATGTTTATTTTTCTGTGGCCATATGACTTTGGGCACCATATTGATCTTAAATGTCATGTTTATGCTCCTGTAGTTCTGCATATGTGCCCTGTCAGTTTGGTTAAATATTTTCTACTCTGCAGCTACCTCCAGAATATGTCAATTTTATTTTTGAGTTCAATCAATTTATTGGACAGCTACAATCCATTTTTAGAAGACTGGTAGGAGTCAAGCAGGTGACAGATCTCCCTAACTTTGTGTAATCATTTTCCACTCAGTTTTGAACTGCCTTGATGGCTGGGATCACCCATTTTGCATCTGAGCCACCAGCAGAGCACAACAACTTGAATTTGCATCTGGACCATGTGTCAGCACACACTTGCAGTTCAGCTGAATGACTTAGAACAAGGAATGCAGGTGTGGGCTGGCTTCCACATGGGTGCGGGATGGGCGGCCTGGTCACACAAGCTTGCAGGGGTAGAGTTATTCCATAAAAATATTTTGAACGAATTTGAATTAGTGGAGTGGCTTGCTCCTTTCTGTTATGTGGCTGTGCCTAGCAGCCATAGCTCTGAAGCTATGCATGCTTTTGTTGGACCACAGCCAACATATTGCAAGGCTCATCACTTAACAGGAGCTTGCATTACTCTAACAAAGAGATCTTGATTATAACCTGTACTGATAAGTTACATTCAGGAATAAAGTTCATCTCGTATATACAATGAATGAAGTCCAGAGCTAAAGATCTTATGGGATACCGATAAGCTTTATCAGCCTCTTGAAAACTCTACTCTGAGTTACCTATCAGCTTGGCTCATCTTCCTTCCAAGGAATATTCATTTCTGTTCCAAGGTTGAGTGCTGCTGTTAAACTACTTAATAGAGAATTGCTGAACTCTTGAATTTCTGCTGAGTAAAAGATAGATATTTAAGTAGGAGAATGGGGGATTGTTCTTTAAGCCTTGAAGCAAATAAGTTGATAAATTACATACCTGCATGTTATAGATGGCTTGTCTAGAATTAACTTTCCCAGTTTATAAATACCTGTGAAGTTGTTCAGTGAATACCTTTTTTTCTCATGTGTCTTTTGCAGGTATTCGTTATAGTTTGGATGTTAGTGTGGATGAAGTGAAAGCCTTAGCATCTCTAATGACATACAAATGTGCTGTGGTTGGTAAGTGATAACTTTTCAAGCAAGGATACAATCTTTAATTTAAATCAGTATTGATGTAATTTACAGAAAAGCATCTAAAGAATTAAGTTTTAGACACTAATCTCTGACTAAAATCTGTAGCAAGATGGGAAAAATATATTGTGAGAAAAATAATAGTACATATTCCCTCTGATGTCACTGTAGATACTTGAATAAAATTACCTTTTCATTTGAACAATCCAAATTCTCCTAGTTACCCCCTCCTGTAAAAGTACTGCTCTTGAACTCAAATCAAAGTATGAAAAACTTGGATTAGGAGGGGCGTAATTTTAGGGGGAACAGATGGAGGCTGTAAAGGATTCAGGCAGAGCTGCTGTAGAGAGAGAAGGATAAAATTCCTTTATGGGTCATAAAGAAGTATAGTTCATACATGACTGCTAAATTGTAGGGGAGTTTGGAGAGAATCTGCACATTATGTATAAGAAAACAAAATACTACTTAATGTATATAGACACACTTCACTTAGGACTTCCAAAGTAAAATTTCTGAGCTAAACCAGTAAAATATGAACATAAAACTTATTGTTTCTACAAGTACAAGAGCTTGAAGCATAGAAAGTTTAAATCATGAATTTCTAAGTTTCAAAGATCATTTTCAAGCTGCCCTTGAAAGATTTCCCATTTTCATAGGAGTACCTAGATGAGATTATAGCTTACGCTTGTAAAGCCCTAAATGTGGCAAAACCAAATTCAATGCTAAAAATCAAAGATATAATTCCTCACACATATTACTGATGCATTCTGCCTTTATTGTGAAAAAGTAAAATGATTTTCCTTTGCATTCTTGTAGATGTGCCATTTGGTGGGGCAAAGGCTGGTGTCAAGATCAATCCCAAGAACTACACAGTAAGCTTAACCATAGATAAAAATTCGGTTACCTACAGTACTGAAGCCAGCCAGTTAAAAAAACTCTTCTAAGGGCGTTATTGACCACTTAAAACTTCCTGCCACTTCTGCCTCTGTAAAGGCTGAATTTAGCTTGTGCATGCAATAGGTAGGAAAAGAATTTTTAAAAAGTGTGTGTTTCAGAGGTGTAATACCTCAATTAATTACTTACTTTTTTTCTTAAAGTCATAAGACTACAAATAATTTGGAACCTGAATTTTTTTTAAGTTGATACTGTTAATAAAGGCTTACATTAAATTACTCTTAGAAAAAAGTTAATGGTTTTGTTTATTTTGACAAATAGTTTTATGCTCCATTAAACCTTTCTGTGCAGTGTTCCAGTGTAAATAATAACTAACTTGGCTTATAAAAAGTTTACTGCAGGCTTGCCTTTTTGCCCTAATTAAAATAACTTGTACAGAAGGGAATACTAGAATACGTAACAGATATGCTAAGCTCAAGACTCCTGTAAGGACTTGTGTGAAGTCATTCTACTGCGTTGATTACACAACCGGCAGGCAGCTCTTGCTGGTTGTAAATCTCTTACATAGGGTATCAGATTTATTTGCTGCAAATCTCTGCTACAGGCACAGGTGGTTCTTCCTGTGCCACACTCCTCACTTCTTGTGCATCAGAATGTACGGAAAGCCGAGTGTTTCCTTGTGCTGCCTGAATACCAAGGGTCTGTTAGGGAGTGGCATATAAATTATATAAATATATGAATCATCCTTTCTTGTAAAAGAAAAGGGCATCTGTTTATGTTTGGGCATAAGTTCTAGCAAATATTCGTAAACACTAATGATTTCTTGTGATATTTATTGCGTTTTGTTTATAGGACAATGAGTTGGAAAAGATCACAAGAAGGTTTACCATGGAGCTGGCAAAAAAGGGCTTTATTGGTATGTTGTGCGATTTTACTATTAAAATTTAGGAATCTGATTTATTGTGCATTGGCAGTGTCCAATATAAAGTATCCTTAAATAACCATATTTTTGAGAGCCGTAAATAATTTGTGTATAGAACTTTCAGCAAAGAGCCACAGAGAATTAAGTCATTGTGTCTTAGTGCATTTTAAAGGGAACTGTGTTTTAACTTTTTTCTGGTGGCTGTTCTGCTGTGATAAACCACAAAAGCTGAGCTCACAGGATCCAGAATGAATCACATTTCTCTTAGAGGTAGATTATAAAATTGTGACCAAGTTTGTTGCAATTTTAATCTCTAATATCAAGCTCTTCACTGTTACTATTTCCTGTAGTCTCAGTTGAG
This sequence comes from Grus americana, assembly GCF_028858705.1. Classification (NCBI taxonomy): domain Eukaryota; kingdom Metazoa; phylum Chordata; class Aves; order Gruiformes; family Gruidae; genus Grus; species Grus americana. The sequence goes on from NC_072858.1 coordinate 31,164,224, forward strand.
GCTTTTGGCAGGTATCTGAGGAAACAGAGGAAGGAAATAGAAGATCCACCCCAGAGAAAGTTGATGGCTTCACCCATGGCAACCACAGGCTGCAAGAGAAGCATAGGCAAGAAGCATAGGTGCCTGTTGTAACAGAACCTCAGCTTCTGTAATGTTAGTAGGTGTTTCATACAGACTCTCAACCCTGAATTGTCTGGAGTTGCTATCTGGAAGTCTCCTCTGGAGAAAGCTGAATGTTACTAGCTTGACTTGTAATTAAATGGAGGAGGTTTACCTGGAGGAGGTTCTCATTCAAGTGAATAATGAGGCATGTAACTAGTTAAAGGTCTGTCATGTGTTCCTGATGTCTAACTGCCCCTGGGAACATATATCCATTTATCTGCATTTTCTTGCTCTTCAGCTAGAGTGTTTCTCATCTAAATGAAGCTTCTGTATAAACACACTTATTGATGTTATATGTGACTAGGGTAATACTATACGCTATGCCAGCTATAGTGATTGTTAGTTCAGTGACAATTAAAATGGTTTGATTTGATTTGTTCTCCTTTTTGGCTCTATGGTTAGCACTACGCAGTTTTCACAAACCTTTTAAAAATACTTAGAAAAAAGGTAGAGGCAGAGTTGCATTTAAAATCTTGCTGAGCAAGTCCTGATTTTAAATAGGTTAGGCAAATGCTATTTTTAGTTATCTAGAAAAAACAAACAGAATTTGCTTTTATTGCAACAGATGTGTGAAAGTTCTTTCACAGGTTATTTCATCAAGAAAGATGTAATGTCTCTTTCTTGAAGTGAGGGGTAAAATCAAATGCATGTGCTACAATGCAACAACTAGGAACAGCCTATCATCAATTTTTAAACTCACTCAGGAACAAAAAGGAAATTCTAATGCAAAAAAAAGTGAATTAACATCATGGTATATAAAAATCATACCTAGATAGCGCCCTTCCTGTTGTTACAGCAATGATCATCAAAACCATAAAAATATAAATATGCTTTATTGCATTATCTTACTCTGACTTTTTATTGACAAACTGATCTTCATTTTACTGAGTGGCTTGTGCGAACGGTTGGAGGTTTTGACAGTATTGTAAAAATGTATGATATGGCATCTAAAACTGAACCCAGTCCAGAAGAATTTGTTCCTTGCATAATAAACTGAAGATTAAACAGGAAAATGGTTCTTCTCTGCCAAGCCCTGCACGGTTCCCAAGGGAATAATGGTTGAAGATAACTGTTCATGTTATCTTAAGCTTAAGAGCTTTTTTCACTGTTGCCAACAGGACCTGGTGTTGACGTGCCTGCTCCTGATATGAGCACAGGGGAGAGGGAGATGTCCTGGATTGCCGACACCTATGCCAGTACCATAGGACACTATGTAAGTTTTGACCAGAGGCTTGAAGTAGAAAAGCTTTTTTGGTCTTTGCAGAAATCTTTTTTATCTAGAAATTTATTACCATGCTGCTTAATCATGTAATTTTTTTTTAATTATGTGGATCTAAATATATTCTTTCAAACTGTAACAACTTAATTGGTGTGAGGTTTTTAGGGTACAGTTAAGGTTAAGTAAACTTAAGTTTAAGGTTAATGTTTTTATACTGGGTTTAAATTAAGTTTGTCTGATACAATACTGATTGCACTGTTCAGCAAAAAGAAAATACACTGTTTTTAAAGGTCTCATACTTAGCGTAGAATTGGTTTCTATTTCTACCATTTCCCTCTGTTTTGCATTAGTACTATAATTACTAATTTAAAGTTGTTAAACAATTAGTTCATAGCAGTTGGTATAAAGTACTGAAATCTTTCCATTTCAGACTACTGAATTTACAGATGTTATTGAATAAATGCTCTGGTTTTGTGCACTCGAGACCATGTAAGTTTATTTCACACTGTTGGTATAACCTATAAAAGTATCAGTCATCTGTGGTCCCCTAAAAGTAACAAGTAATCAGTGTAGACTTCAGGAAATTCTCCAAAATGTAAAACAAAAGGACGCTGATACAATTTATTGCCCACAAGGCAATAAAAAATTAAGTTTAGGTTTTTAAAAATTAGTGTTTAATTATAGCCCTTAATTTAGCCTTTGTCCTTATGTCGGTTACTGGGTTATTTGTATCTATTTTGACTGTACCAAAAACATCACTGTTGACCAAACACTTTTGCCGTATACCTTCGACAGGTTGAACACAAAAAAAATGTATTATGGACAACTTATTTCTTAAGGCTCTACTGTCTATGCTACCCAAGCGTTCTAGCTTTTCTTTCAGATGATGTTTCTGCTATTCCTGCAGGCTATACTTTGCTAAGGAGTCTTGCCATAGCTTTGTATTAGTGTATTAATATGCTAAGCTATCGTATGTTTGCCTATCCCAGCTCCTTTTGAATTGAAAAGACTCTTTCTTTTCACTTTCTGCAGTCCCTTGTAATAGTTCCTCAGAAATAGAGCAGGGTGTACACCCCCAGTAATAAGGCATTACAGCCACCAACACGTATTTCTCTCTGGCATGTCTGTTCAAGACATAGCCTGGCTTTCCTGAGGCAGTCTCTTGGCAGAATACTTGTCTTGTGCTGTCTGATGCCTTTAACAATAGGAGAAGGGGATGGCACAGGTTATTCTTGATCTGAAATACGGTACAAGGTATTTTATGGGGGAGGGAAAGGAATGTTTGTGGAATAGGCTGTGGCATGCTGATCAGTTGAGTTAAATCACTTTTACACAGAGCAGTCTGTTAGATAGGGGTATCAGTGTAAAACATTACTTGCTTTTTGTTATTCACATATGTAAATATATATATTTTATTTAAAACTTTAAACTTAATAAAAAGCCAAAATTATCACTTCAAAAAGACTTCCATGTGCCGAGTGGCAACTTGCTCCCCCAGTCATAACTTAAAATTCCAGCATTTAAGAAAACTACTGCCTCAAAGCATTTTAGGTTTTAACATTTAACTCATTGCAATAAAACATGTATTTCACCGTGATACAACAGCGTTACTATATTACAACTGTCACACGAGGCAGAGTGAATTAAAGAATTGAAATAAGGAAAAATTAGATTGGTTTACTTAATTTTGTTTGATTGCTTGTTTGTACATGGAAGAGAGAATGGTAGCCGTAGTGGAACTTATGAGCTATTGTGGAGAATGACCAAGCATAGAGAAGAAAGGTGGGAACTCTGGCAAGGCTGCAAAAAGTGGAATAATCTATCAAGACCAATTTGTAGCGGAAGATGTTTCAGATAACTATCTGGTTGAGACACCAAGAACAAAAATAAAGGTGGTTAAGAAACTGCTGAATATATAAAAGTGGCCATAGGGGAAGGAGGGAAGGGAACTGAGAGCAGAAAATGACCCTTGAACAAAAGTGAAACCATATTTCAGAAAACAGATGGAAGCTATGCAAGGGCTTACATTCAATTGAGTGGAAAGATAACTCTTAGGTTAGAGGGATCTGAGAAATCTACAAACCTGATGAGTCAGTGTGGTTGCGCATACGTGTTCAGGGAGCTTGAAGTGGGAAGGAAAACTCAAATAACCGGTACCAACAGATAGAGGAAGTCTGCTCAAAACCTAACGTACAGAGCCAGGATGCTGGACAAGGAGAAAATTATTGCAGTGTGGAAAGGGGTTAAGAAATGAGCAAAAGTTCAGTGTCTGAATTTCACCAGCTAAATTCCTATACTATTAGTACTAATACAGAAGTCTTTAATGCTAGCCATAAGCCATTTTACAAGCTGCTCGTTAAAAGCCCTGCTTTTGTTTTTGGCCCAAGATGTGTTAAACATTTTTTTGATTGATTTAAAACCAAAGTTTTTAGGACTTTGACATTGACTGTGGTTTGTATATGTGACTTCAAGAAGACCCAGACCTGCCCTCACCCCATGCTCTGTTTTCTTGCTAAACCATGCAAGTCTTTAATAACTACCATGTTAACTGTTCCAGAAAATCCATCTTAAGTTGCTGGATCACTGAATTATATATGGCTAAAGTTTTTTTATTAAATTCATCCTTTCCATTCTTCTGTACTTCGTGACACATCCAACTGACTTTTGGGACATGGGAAAGGACTTAAATAAGTACATTCTGTGGATTGTGGGAGGCTGTATTTCTTCAAGTATTTATAAAACATACTTTTTCCTCCATGAATGCACGAAGGCTAAAATGTAGTTTCAATCTGAAACACAATGAAAACTTAACAATACATCAAAACGCCAGGGCAAGTTGTTCTAGCAAAACACCATCACAGATCTTGTTTATAGTCGAGATGCCACCAGAGGGAGCATACAGCTTAATGCGACCAATGCAGCTATATTTTGGGAAACTGAATTAGGAATGTTGTGGCAAGCCCAGCATCACTTTTAGTGTTTTTAAAGAAGGGTTATCTTTGGCTTAATATGGTTAACTCCCTATCATTTTCAAATAATAAGTAGTTTTCATTTCTATTACTGCTGTAATTGTCTCCTGCCATTCTGCCTCCACTTACTTTTGTCTGCTCCTTTCCTTCCTCTCCGCAAGCATCTTGCACTCACACCACAGGCATGCAAATATGTTTGGCACAAGTGATGGAGAGGAGGGAGCCTCCCAGTGAATATGTGGCTGGTGGAATAGAAACCCATCCGGCTGCTGGCAGACTCATTTCAGTGGATTCCCTTTCATCCCTCCTCTTGCACTTGTGTTGGATGCCAAGCCACTGTGTGACTGTGCTCCTCGGGTGTGGGGAGCATGGGAACCAGAGGTGACAGAAGAGGGAGGCCCAAACAGTGTCTAGTTTGGAAAAAATTTTTTCAAGTTATTAACTTCAATTTGAAAAAAAACCAGCTTTGTTTTAAAATAGTCTATTTCATCTTGGCTAACTGTCTAGCATATGGAAAACTTAATTTTATTACCACCAAATTAATGATAGAAGCTTGATTGTATCTATTGTTTTTCTGAATAAAAGTAGTAAATACTTATCTAACTTTTCCCATATGACCTTTGTACTGTGGATTTTTCTCTGAGATCAAACATCACTGTGTTCTGACAACAGGAAGGTATTAGGCCTGTATTGTTGTTTCTAAATAACTGAATTTGGTGTAAAGGAACACTAAATACTGTTTAAAGATGATTAAACAGCTTTAGCTATGACCACTCCAAGGATACATCTGAGCCCTTTAAAAGATTAAAATGTCAAGAACAATAATGGAAATTATGGCTGTAATAGGAGCTAATTCTGAGAAACACATCTCTCAAAGCTTTTTGATTTGTCAAAGGTCTGCTCTTTGCTAACAGTTCACATATACACTTAAATGCAATAAAAAAATTACAGAGCGTATCCAATACTGCATCACACAACTTTTCCATCATCTGCTAGGATACTTCTGAGATGCTCTTCACACAAGCTCAGGAAGGAAATAATCTTTACAGACTAAATGTATATAAAGTATATAATTTTCTGACTGTCACGATTCCTGTTTTCCTTTGTCTTTAAAGTGTACAAAACCTCTTGTTCCAGCTGTTCTTTGATTAATTCCATAGCTCACAAGTCCTTCACTGTTTTACAGGATATTAATGCACATGCATGTGTGACTGGTAAACCCATCAGCCAGGGTGGGATCCATGGGCGTATATCTGCAACTGGTCGTGGTCTTTTCCATGGAATTGAAAATTTCATCAATGAAGCATCATATATGAGTATATTAGGAATGACTCCTGGATTTGGGGATAAAACATTTGCTGTTCAGGTAACTTTTTTCCTTCAACTGCAGGGAAAAAGTAGTAAACAAACTTCCAGTAGAGCTGCTTTTAAAAAGGGCTGTAGCAATAAATCCTGTTAGGATTTTATTACTTCCAAGTTAACCTTTACTCTCAAACTTTAGAAACACTTTTCAAGCAACATAAGTGCCCTTTATTTTTTGGACTGTTTTTTAAAAACTGAACTTTTGATTGCACTCTACAAGCACAAAGCTGAATCTCCAGTCTTTATAAACATAGGCGGCAAAGAACAAAGTGAAATATTATTACAGAAGTTCTTAAAGGCATTGCACACTTTTCAGTGAGCTGTGACACTGTTTCTGCCTACACAAAATTTGTTGCACTGTTTTATAATAAAAAAAAAAATAGGGAGAGAAGGAATTGGGGGCTATGTTCTTCTTCCACTATGGAATGAGCAGTTGGAAAAGTAGAAACCAAGACCTTATCCTAAATTCGTGGGGTTGAATGTACGTTTTTGGTGTTCATGAGACTTCAGGATTTACGTAGTTGAATTTTGAAGGGGTTTGGTATTCGGTAATGTGCGTTATTCTTAAAATTTTTAAGAAATAACTGGTTCTGTTCAGTTTTGAACAGTATGTTAAATGGAGGATTTGAGGGATTGCTTTGTTTTGTTGTTTTTAGTACCAGTGCATTGGTGGTTACAAACAGCAGAGTAATTGTAACCTCCAAGTCGTCCTCTAGTTAACCAGTGGGCTGAAACAAACATCTCTACCCTGCACGGACCCAGCAGCACACTCCTCTCCCTGCACTTTGGCATTTTCATGCTGGCAGAGGTCTAACCAACAAGCACTTAAGCATAACTTAGACTGAAAAACATGGCCAAAAGAATAGCTGAAGATTCCTTTATGAAAACGAGGATACAGCATTGCAAAGAAACCTAGTGCGTAACAAACTGTTGCATTGAAGTTTCCTTCTAATATATAAACAAAAATCCTAAATATAATTGGAGCTATGTTATACAGAAATTTAATATTCAACTTTTTTTCTGGCACAGAATCTTACTACAAACTTTTGACATGGATCGTGTGACCTTTTGGTCTGACATGCGTGTGTACTTCCAAAATGTTGAATAATGGCCTGGAATTAGGTTTTCTACACCTGTAGGCATGTAAAACATGCTAAAGAACTGCAAGATTATCTAAATTTAAATTATAGGCAGTCTGTTTTGTACAGGACCACTTCAGAAATGTATTAAAAATTACATAGCTTCTTACTAGTTTGTATATTTTTATGTGAAGAATTAATTATATATACATATATATGTTTAATGCTTTCCATTCTAGAGTGGTTTTACACTTGTAAGCCTTCCTTACCCAAATTAAATGAAAATATTCCTGGCCTGCGAGTGTTAGTCAAACCTTAGAATGGTCATACAAAAATCCATTAATCCCTCTAAGACAGTGCCAGTTACAAAATACATACACATAACATTCTCGTGTTGATAAACATCATAGTTTTGACACTTTCATAGTAGCATTAACACTTCCCTTCTCTATTTCCAGTATAAAAAACTTAGCACAACTGTACATTGCTGGCTACAATGCAGAATTTCAAGAGTGGTATTCAGACCAGAATGCTTGTGGATTTCTTCCATCTTTCCTGTACACATCATCTAATGCCAAGACATGCCGATAGATGAACTACTACTTAAAGCTATTCAAAGCTATGTAAGCCTTAGCAGTAATAATCATTTTAGTTGAAGGGTTAACTACTTTTCCCTTTCTCTTTCCACCTTCAGGGATTTGGTAATGTGGGCTTGCATTCTATGAGATACTTGCATCGTTTTGGAGCAAAGTGTGTTGCTGTTGGAGAGTTTAATGGTTCTATCTGGAATCCTGATGGGATTGATCCAAAGGAACTAGAAGATTACAAATTGGTATGAAACTTAGCTGAGCAGAAATAGTTTCATTTTTGTCAGCTTTTGCAACCACATAGGATGATTGTAGACTGGTGTTAATTTGTGATATTTAAATCACACTGCAATTAGTACTCAGAAAATGGCTTAAGAATGTTGACTCTTCTGGCTTTCTCCTTATCCCCGATAGTAATGCAGGTGTTATTTTTTAACTCTTTGACCTGACTCTCAGAAAAATGGCAAGGGCTTGCATGTGCGTAAGCTAATTACTTTGGTTTCAGCATTGGAGTTCATGATTATTTTGCATTTCTTATGACTAAACTAGGAACGATGTCTCAAGGAAACAGGACAGGGAGGTTCCTGAATGATTCCTGGCTGAGGATCACAAACATATGGACATTTAAGACTTCAAAGTGCACTTTTGCTGCTTCTTACCTATTGTGTGTTTTCGAAAAAATGAAAGCCTGTCTGGCAGTGTGACTTCAATATGTAGTTTATAATGAAAACTGGATATGGTCTTTTTCTTTCAGTTTCCAAGTGAAGCAGTCTTGAGGGGACAGTTCACAGGCACTAAAACACAGTCTTCTACTTAGAGTTTCTAAGGAGCTTATTTAATGTGTCATTTTATAAAGGGAGTATTCAAATGTCTTTATCACCCCCTTTCTCAAAAGAATGAAAAGATTCTCTCACTAAACAAAGGCTATCATTGTACTGAATTTTAAAATGGTACTTCTAAATCTTATGTGATGCAACTTACCCTGCATGTAACAGACTGGTGGGTCATTTCAGTTGTTTGAAAACTATTGCACTTGCCAGGTATTTTAGGAGTTGAGAGGGACAATTTACTTTTTTTAATACTCCAGAGCCCAGATGGTTATCAATGTCTTTGGCCAGAGAGCAGTTATGGCTACATCATAGGAATTTTGACTGTTCTCCAAGCTTTGTAGCTTGCTTTTTATGCCTAATCTAAGTGAAGATAGGAATTGTGTTGTGTGCTGTCTTTCTAGTACTGTTGCTTCTCCCTGCTTTCTTTTTTGAAAGTTAGAAGAAGGGAAAGCAGTCATACAAGTACACACACACTAAAACCACTCTGATTTGTTTCCTTCAAACAGCAACACGGGACAATTATGGGCTTCCCTAAAGCACAGACACTTGAGGGCAGTATTCTGGAAACAGACTGTGACATTCTCATCCCTGCTGCCAGCGAGAAGCAGTTGACTAAGGCCAACGCTCACAAGGTTAAAGCAAAAGTAAGTTGTAGAATTCAAATGCAAATGAAAAATAGAGAAGGCCTATTTAAATACTAATATTCAATAATTATCACGGACAGAAACAAACATATACCTCTGAGTTACTCTGCTGTGATTCCTTTCAGATTATTGCTGAAGGTGCCAATGGGCCTACGACTCCTGAAGCTGACAAAATCTTTTTGGAGCGGAATATCATGGTTATACCTGTAAGGTTCTATTATGACCTTTGATTTTCATTACAAGGGTAATATTTATGTGAATTGTAGCAAGATGTAATTTATTGAAGATTTTTATTAATAGCTATTTGTTTTCTTAAAAGTGGTTTTTAACAACTGATGTCTAGGAAATGGGTGTCAGTGTTGCTTAAGATTGGTAGTAATTAAAGATCTCACTGCAACTGTAAATGACCAAAGATAGCTATTACATGAAGGCTGCATATTTCAAAGAGAGAACAATCCACAATTAGTTCTTGAATATGTAGTTTTGCATTTTGGAGTATTAGCTGACATTTGCTCAACTAAATAGTCCACTAATCAAGGGAAGAAAGCAGAGTAAATACACTGGCCAATTTGTTTGCAAATATTGTGTCTCTGGGTGATGCTCTGACAGAACTGTGTATTGTAGATTGTATAGAGTGATCTTGCCTAGAGTGATAACTTGAAAGAATAAGACCTATCCAGGTATAATGATAACCTATTCCCAGAGAAAGGGTGTTCTGATCAAGTGATATTGCTAGAAAGAGCGGCTGATCTTCAGCCATCTCACTGAGATGGCCTAAGAAAGCCCTCATTTTCTTGATTAAAAACTTCTGCTAAAATAAAAGAAAGTAGTCAGTCAAGCACACCTGAACTTCACATGTTCTAAAGTCAAGTCCTGTTTTAAATCAGAAGTAATCCCTGGACTGCAGAAGGGCATAAGTGCTGTCATGTAAGAATAACAATTGGATTGTCTTCTACATTGCAGTTTAATACTTTGTACATAATATTTCTGCTTTCTTTTCCTTAATGCAATAGAGCTGTCGTTGTCATATGGTCACAATTCAAGACGTGTACTATTTCTGTGCAGGATCTTTACCTGAACGCTGGTGGTGTAACAGTATCCTATTTTGAGTGGCTGAAAAACTTGAACCACGTCAGCTATGGCCGCTTGACTTTTAAGTATGAAAGGGATTCAAACTACCACTTGCTCAGTAAGTGCTCAGTTCCACTTTCACTCACTGTTTAATAGATTGAACTAGCAAACACCAAATGTGGGAGAAATGAATACACAACTATTGTAAATTCACCTCAATTTCCCACAAGTCTGTTATTGCTGCATACTGAAGAGTAGGGAGGATTTGGTAGATTAACTGACTTGCAACTCAAATAAGTTAAATGCATATTTTTTTAGTTATCTTTTAATTCCTAAAGAGATACTCTCCTCAGTGGTGTGAAAATACTGAACTCAAGCCACTTACCTGAAATATTTATTACTTCTTAATAAACATCTTTCAGCTGTGCACTTGGTATTTGAAAAGTAATCAAAGTTTGAGTGGGTAACATTGTTGTGCACATACAACAATAGAGGATCTCTATAAAGGGCAATAATATAATTGGTACAGGCACTGTAAAAATCTGCTTATGGCCTACAGCTCCACTTAGGGTCGTTCTGTGCTTCCCAGTTTCTGGGCCAGAATACCAATTACATGGAGACAGGAAGCTTAATGGGGAACAACTGCAGGGTATTGCTCCATTTTAAACAATATTTTTTAGAAAACATCTGGGAATCTTCGGACATTGGATTTGACAAAACATAGACCTGAACATAGACCCGTTTTTTAATAATACCTTTTCTCATAAATGATACTTTTCAATGTGTTTCTAAAATGGTTGAGGGTTATGGCAATTCTAATTTAAATCCCTTTCTTAACTTCAGTATTGTGTCATCTGAAATACTCTGTCATGTTGTTTAGGAAACCTTACTAATTAAATTTCAAGAACTAAGATGAAATAAGTATCAATTCAAAATACCAAACCACTTCTCATGTAGTAAGGAAAAACTTAAAATTCCACATGGGCTTTTTTCTTAGCAAATAGTGTGTATGCAGAGTGCAATAGGAGGCAATTGATTGCTTTAATGTCAAGAAATATTTTGTCTAATGCTATCTATCAAGTTAGGAAAGTCTATCCAGATTTCTCTATCAACTTTATGAGGTTAGCAAAGTGGGATCAGTAAATCCACAGTTGCTTGCCATGTGACTGTACTATAGCAATATTGCTACTACTATCGGAGGCATTCACTTATAGCAACAGAAAAATTAACATCTTTTCTTAGAAAACAAATTTTTTTTTTGCCCCAGTCCCGTAGTCTGCATTTCATGCTATTGAATGCTCAAAGTCCTGGGGTCAGCTCCCTTTTTGGGGAGCACATTGCTTTCCTTGTCGGTTACCTTGCCTCTGCTTTTTTTCCTTTCTAGTGTCTGTCCAGGAGAGCTTGGAAAGAAAATTTGGGAAACATGGTGGGACTATTCCCGTTGTGCCTACAGCAGAATTTCAAGATAGGATATCAGTAAGTAGTTACTGTAGCTGTATTCTGGTATTATAACTGCAATATAAATTTTACCATTGTAGCTGTTACAGAGGTTTTTGCCCCAAGCACGGCATTAGTCATACTTAGCCTATGGCCAAACAAATAAAGCAAGCAAATGATCTGAACAGCTTAGGAATACCGGAAGTAAACTATTTTTTCTTTCTTTTATTTGAGCCCTTGAAAAATGCCTTCAGTATTGTTAAAAAGTTACAGTTTTAATACAGATGCATTTTATATTTGTAACTAGCGTTAGATTACATGTTGCTGTTCATATACTGGCTTTTTTCAGAGCAACAAACTATCTCCATTATTGAGACAAACCATGTGAGGGTTTGGGTTTTTTTACCAGGTAAGAGACAGGGAATGATTCTTTTTGCAGGCCAGTAAGGAGAACTTAGAAACCTATGTTTTTTCCTAATACTTTTGTTTGCTATGAAACACTTGATATTTCTGCAGGCTAACCTGATAAATACATAGATTCCATAATTTCTTTGAACCCTAGCTATCAAAGACTATGGAGCTTTTGTAGTGGGAAATACTGCCTCAAACATTACCAGAATTTGTTTTGGAGATATTGTTGATATAGTTTGCCTAGATATCCAAACAACTTTCAACAAGGTCCAACACCACAGACAGTTTTGTACACCATTTCTGTAACGCTAAGCTAATATAGACAAGAGGTGGGTGAAAAATTATAGAATGTTCCTCTAAGACTAAATCAATGGGCAAAGAAATGTCAGGTAAAATTCATTGTTATCTAATGTGTAGCAACACATGGTGAGGAAAGTTTCATATAAAATGGTGGCTAGTGAGATAGTCCATTTGCATTCAAATGAAAGATCTGGAGGTAATGACAAAATATAAGCTTAGAAATCCATAGGAATCATAAAGCAAAAACAGTGTTAAAAGTTGTTCTGAAGGGAGAAGATTAGGACTGACTAATAATGCCACAAAACAAGTCCAGAGTGTGTCTACCTTCTGAATACTGCATGCAGGTTAGGTCTCTGTATCTTAAAACATTGTAGAAGTGGAAGAAGTTCAGAGCAAGATCACAAGAATAATCAAGAGATGCGGAAGCTTTTCATACATGGAACAATGAACTAACCTAGGTCCTATTGGCCTGAACACTGAGGTGAAGACAGTAACCTGTAGACTGAGTGGTGTGAAAATGGATGGGTAAGGATAGATTGTTCACTGGAAGGAAGGGTGGAAGAGAAGGAGATACGTTCAAACAAAACCAGCGGAGTGAGGTGCAGAATGAAGAATGGGAATGGTTCCTAGCACCGCAAACAGTTAAGATGCATAATACTCTGCCAAGAGATGTGTGGAAGCTAAAAGGCTTGGTCAGTTTGTTTTTTAAACACAAGCTCAGGAGGAGATGGGACAAATGATTGGGGGAAAAAATCCAGTGAGTTGTGAAAAACATTAAACCATGCTTCCTTAGGAAGAAATCAGGGGAAACGCATGTAAACTTGGGCCACTGTCAGATGATAGAAATAGACTTTAGCATGATCCAGTATGATGCTAGCATTTTCACTGATGTTAGGTTGACTGAATAGCATGATAGATAAGTTCTGTGGCTTAAAGCAATTGCTGTGATCTCTTAAACACAAGCCATAGAAACTGGCCTAGTAATTTCTACATCCAGCCCAAATTGGTATTTGAGGGAAAGCATGTATTTTGTGAAGCCAGGTCTCAAATTATTAGTAAGTTACAGCAGTCAGGATGATGGAATATTGAAACTAATATTCAGTCATACTAATTCAGACTATCTTCAATTATTTATTTTTCGGTGTATTTAAACTTTAATGGGAACAAAGTTATTCTGGAGATCCTTAGGGCATTTTGAATATATGAATTGGAGATCCATGCCCTTCCTAAAACCTGACTGTGTTCAAAACAATTGCAAGTAGCTTCTATGGGTTATTAACTCTTGGGAGCTTTTATGTTTTAACATTTACTGGGTGTTCTGAAGACTGAAAACAGTAGTTACAACATCCATAAAAATTGCTAGCATCATGCATCTAGAAGCTAGGCATATGAAAGACTTCAGAGCTTACGTCTGAGGTTTTAGAATTGAATTGACCATAATTAGCTCTTCAAGTAACACAGTGAAGGCAATTTAGATTCTTACACCAGTCATTAGAAGAAAATGAGCGAGTAAGCTTGAGTAATTATGGGAATCCAACATGTCATTGTCCATAATACAGGACTAGTACCTTTTTGTGTTTTGGATTAAACACTGATTTTGTTCCCTGTTCTTGCAGGGTGCATCTGAGAAGGACATTGTCCACTCTGGGTTGGCTTACACAATGGAGCGTTCTGCCCGAGTAAGTATTGCATTAGTAAATATAGGAAAAAACTTACATGACTTTGTGACAGTTTTTGAATGGGTTGTACAGAATTTCTTTGCAATTAAAGGAGTAGATAAACAGTTCATGATAATGGAGGTCACTGTAAGAGGTATTTCTGCTCTGTGCCAGGGTGGCTAGCTTTCACTGGGTATAGTAAACATTAGAGACTAATACATGAAAGTATTAGTCAGGAAGTATTTTCAAGTATAAGCTGTAGTAATTAGATACTTTTTAGTTGTCCTTTTGTACCTGACTAATCTGGGACGCATACCTAGGAGTGCTTTGCTTTACCATCAGCAGTTTTAGATTAATCCCTCTGTGCAGTATTTTTGGTTAGTGGGGCAAAGACTACTTGAGATATCTTGTCACTCCCTGTATCTGAGGTACACATGGATCCAAGACCTGAAAAGGGACACTGTAGTAATCTGAGAGATTTTCTTCCCTTTAAGATCTCAGAATCAAGAAGTTTTAGAATTGATCCACAAAGGATTGGAGCTCTAATACCAGTCTAGCAGCTCTTACACTCCTAACTTGGATCCTCCAAGGAAAATCTAGTGTCGTTCTTAGGGAGAAAGTTGAAGAAATCACATACAACCTTTTCTATTTCAGCAAATCATGCGTACTGCCATGAAGTACAACCTGGGTCTGGACCTGAGAACAGCTGCCTATGTCAATGCAATTGAGAAAGTCTTCAAAGTGTACAATGAGGCTGGCCTGACCTTTACATAAACAGGCCATTACCGCTCCTTACTGTATCCCATCCCTCTCGCCGTTAATGTACCTACCCTCTTCTTGAGAAAGCTTATCACAAGTTTACATGTAACCACAAAATTTTCTTTTCTTCTGACATTATAGTGGATTCTATTCTCAATTAGTTTCAGTCCAAACTAGTCTTTTTTTTTTTTTTTTTTAACAATAAAAATCCATGGATTAGGAAATTGTATACAAGTATACATCTGAAGATAACAGTTCATCTGCACTTGTGGGGGCCATTCTGGGTATTTTGCCTACAAAACAAAATGGTACATTTTATGTATGAAAGAGTGGTCTTGCCACCTGAGCCACTTCTCAGACTTCAGATCAGATACTGTACTAGATGAGCACATAGCTCATTATTACTTCATGCACTTTCGTTTAATGATGTAATTTTGGCTTTGGCACTTTCAGTTAGGCCTTGTATGATCAATGCTGTGGCATTGTCAAAGGAAGAATGGGCCTCCAGCAGGGATTAACTTTGATAGGAGTCTAATTTTTATTTGTAGTAAAGCTTCAGGCCTGATTCTCTTTAGGCAATGTTTTTTCTTTAACTGTGCTGCTGTTACAGGACTGCCTTTTATTGCTTTTTCAAGCTAGCTTGACTATCACCATGAAGTATGTAGAGGTGACAGACTAATATTTTTGTAAGCTGAAACTATCAAGCAACTCTAGTTACATTTTTAATCAAGTATCTACATAACTATAGGTTGTTTCCTTTTTTTAGAAAAGAGGAATTTGGTAAGCAATCATACTTAGGTTTTTTTGGAATGCTTTTTCAGTCTTTTCATTTCAGAGGCTTTTTGAAAATTAGATACTGCCTCAGTGAACAACTAAAGTGAAACTGAATCTAGAAATCATTGGCCAAACTACAGAGGAGCTAGAATGCTGCTATAAACTTAATCCACTGTCTTAACACACACAGCCTTTTTTTCTTTTTAGTTCCCCATCAGAAGGTCGTGAAAGTTTTGAACATACTAGAATACAACAAAATGGACCTCAACACAATATTGGATCAAGCACAGTTTTAAAAGTGTAAGGCTTTTGTCCAGTGGAGTCCCCTTGAAGTGCCAGATGTTATTTATGTAATATGTTTTTTTTAAAAGACAACTTAGTCCCTCCCAGAAACTCATGCTTTTTTTCTAACTACTTTGTAACTGCATGACATAACCTGGAGAGAAGAGCAGTTATTAAAAAAAAGTTGACCTTTCCAAACCTACTATGCTGGTGTATTACTGTTTTCTATTTCATTCAATAGCTTTCCCTAGTTACAATCAGTCTGTGACTCTTCACAGCACACTTGTTTATTCATTACCTGCCTACTGCTAAGATACTGTCTCTGAGTTATCCTATGGGGCTCACTAATATGGATATCGGTCTCTTGAACTTGCCTGTCAACAAGATTTTTGAAGTTGAATATATTTGGTAAATCATTTCAGGTCTTTACTGTGTCCTCTCAAATTTGTGTGAAGAACTATTCTGATAGTTAGCATTGAGCAATAAACCTGTGTGATGCATTTAACTAGTGGCTTACTCCATCCTATATGCTGATATCCAGGGTTATAAAAGTACTTCACATCACTTAAGTGCAGTGTGTGTGTATATACTGGCATTTATTTTTTTAAAAGATGAGAATCCTTTGAGCATGAAAGAATTACTGTGATCAAGGTGCAGAGCTCTGAGCACAAAATCTGTATGTTGGATCATACTTTTTCAGTGCAGTTTTTATGTAAAAATTTATGAGCTAGTAAACTGAAATTGTAACAATTCAACTCTGACAAATTGTAACCTACCAAAACTCAGATGCTAAAAACCTGACAAATAAATGTAGTTGTATTATCGACAGGAGAAAGTATCTTAAAAGCTGAGTTGCATTATCTAGCAGCAAAGTTGTTGAAAGCAAAGTGCAATAGTAGTGAAGAGACATGGCTAATTTACTATTGTTCTCCCTCCCCCCCCTCATTTCCTCTCCAGCTCGTGAAGCACCTCTAATTTGGCTGTGCAAACTCAAAAAATGGGGCCCTTTCAGTGTTGGAGCATATGGAAAGCTGGCATAGATAGCTGACTGGGCTTTCTTCTGCATCCTACTCAGTTTGAGGGGAAAAAAAGCCAAGAGCTGCACAATTCCCCAGTTCATTAACATCTTAGATTCTTGTACACCCACACATTAACACTTCTTTTCCCAGGACATCATGAAAGAAAGCAGACCTACCACCAGGTATGATTTTACCAGAGATGAGCCCTTAAGGTTAACTGGATTTCTCCTCAGCCAACTTAATTGCAACAGTTACTGCCCTCTTGTTAACAGGGGCAGTGTTGGAGACCTCTGAGACACGAATCTGAGCATGTCCAAAAGCTGGTGCAGGGAGAACTTGGGGTACTTTTTATCAAAGAGCTGAGATTCTTGAGGAGATTG
Organism: Grus americana; assembly: GCF_028858705.1. Classification (NCBI taxonomy): domain Eukaryota; kingdom Metazoa; phylum Chordata; class Aves; order Gruiformes; family Gruidae; genus Grus; species Grus americana. The sequence continues at coordinate 31,181,167 of NC_072858.1, forward strand.
ATACTTGGAGTCTGACGTAAGATTACAGCACATCAGCTGATTTGCCCTTTGCTTGTAGCTAAATGCAAGATCCACACTATCAGTGAATCCACATTTCCTGTGATAGATAGCCTGTTCTGAAATAGTCTTGTCCATTAAGGCTACACTGGTGCTAAGCATTGCTGAACTTAGTTCCAGTGTGATCAGACAGTTAAAAAAAAAGTAAAATTGCACATTCCTTACCACATTTTGCAGCACATACCTCTCAAGACCTGGCAACAGCAACAGGAAAGTGGTAAAATTTTACACAGTTGCTGTGAGTTAAATGTGGTTTTAGAGGCTTGGGTGCAAAGCAGCTCTAGCCTTTTCCCAGCCCCTAGCCACAGCTGCAAAAAGCAATCATGCTCTGAGATGTAGGTTATATGTATAACCTGGGGTTTGGTTTTGTTCTTTTTACTATAACTGCAATTAGGTGTTAGACCACACTTCTTGGGGATTGCTCCCCTCCGTACATACACACAAGTTTTATCTTCTAGCTACCAACATTGTCACCACTGCTATTCACTTACACACCACTACACGTTCACCAGGAAACATGGTAGTTTGTTTGGCACGGAGCCAGTCAGTACCTGAAGTTAGATTTCAGCACAGATTTGAACCTGCTCTGAAATACACCTACTACGCAGAGCAAGACACATCCTTACCATAGTAGGTATTTGTAATCTCTCATGCAGTATTAAGTGCTGATTATGTAGATGGTTTGTGTGTAATAGTGGCTCAGTAAGTACTCTGAAGCTGCAAGTGAATTTCATAAGGATCACAACTACAATGGTTTGGCTTACATGCTACCTGCAAGCTACTAAAAACATATCTCTACTGTACAGAAGAGCAAGTAGAACAATCATTTTTCATTCCTGTGAAGAACTCAGACCTACATCCATTTTCATTGATGGCAACTGTCACTGTCAGGAGGAAGGGCTGGCGCAATGATAATTCTTGCTTTGATTTCAAGATGCCAAGTATGTGACCTCTAAATTACTCTGTTAGACTCACCAGTTACTAATATGAGATTCCTCACTCATTCCAACAGCAAAACACTTCTTCCCTCCTCACTGCGTGCTACATTACACATAATACTTTGCTGTGGAGAGCTGCTGAAGTTGTACCAATGATCCAGCTCAGGCAGGGCCAAGCAGTTCAGTGGGGAGCCGAGTGCCCTGCTGGCAGCAATGCCTTGTTCTGCTGTTAGCATTAGTTTGGGTATCACAGTGCTCTTTTACAGTGGTTACGTATACCTAAACACACCTGAATCTTTGTCGGCACAGTATCTAGCTGCAATTTTACAGATAAGACCAGAAGTATGAGCGGAGTCACAGAAGCGCACAGGTGCTTACCTTGTAACAGCTGGTTAGGTGCTCAGCTTGTGCTACTTGCACACATGGGCTCACAACTTACACTCAGTGACAAAATGGGAGAGAGACAAATCTCAAGTCTTTGGCTTTACGTTGTGCCCACTCCGAGCCATCCCTTAGCTCATAAAAAAGAGCGTGTTTGCATTAATAGCATAACAGAGCTTTAGCTGTCTGCTCTGTGAAGTAATCCAGTCTTTCCAGACCAGTGATTGTAAATGGTTTTTAATATGTGTAACCAAAGGATTCCTAAGGAATACACGCAAGACAGGTAGAGTGGAAGTATTTTCTTTATTTAAGAGTACATGTAGTAGAAACTTGTTTACAAAAATTTCAGTGGTGTTACATTTTTATCTTCATTGTCCAAAGCTTTTGCCCCATGAAGTTGCTTGATTCGCTACATTTTTTACAGCTTTTTCACCGGTTTCAGCAACTTTGTAGACTTCATCAAGAGCTTTTAAAACAGAAAAAACCCAAAGGTAACTGTAGCATCATTGCAATACCTTTCCCTCCCCCTGTGGGACAAGGGGCAAGGCAGGGTTGGGGAACCTATCTGGGAGTTCACCGATGTGACATTATTGAAATAAACAGAATCGTGAGCGTACCTTTCTGACCAGCATCCTTAGCCTGTTCCACTGCTTGCTGCACAGTCTGGCCCACCGCATTAGCTGGAATAAAGAGAAAAACAAGTGTAAATCAAGCAGTCTTTACCCTTCCCCTAAACTCAGTAATCACATTTTAGAAGGGTTTGCAAAACGTTTCAGGGTGAGAAGATGAAAATTATTCTATAAGGGTGGGCACTCTAGTCTTGTGGGAGAGAGATGCTATTAGTAAGCTGGCTGTGGTTCCCCACGTTATCCTGTATCTTGGTACAGATGAAGCTTATGGAAGCTACAACATCAGTCACCTACAGTGCCAGAAAACAAACCCTAGTAGAGACTCAGGTGCAATGAACCCTTCCTTTTACTGAGCCTGGCTAGGATCTGCAGAGAGCAAGCTTGGGCAGTTCTGTTGGTAACGATTCTCCCACTAACTGCATAAAGCCTGATGCTCGCTGTACGAAGCAGAATGCTGTTAAGAGCAGCACATCAAAATTCAGTGAATACTCTAATACCTTCTCTTGTAGCTAGAGAAAATTTTGTTCTGTAAGAGACCAGACTAGTTTTAAAGGCACAGAATTGTTCCATAGAGGAGACTTATTGAGACATGAGGAGCAAGAGAAGGTATTGTCTTGAAGTGGAAGAACTGCAGCCTAGAAAATAGCGATAAATACTTGGATGATTGGCCTCCAGGAGCTATGATCAGGGAAGTCTTGCTCACAAGAGTCAAATAAAAGTTTGGGGCAAGTGGCCTTCAGCTGAACCTGTATTTGTTTTATTCCCCCTGGCTCCAAATACTACCTTTTAAAAAAATAGGTATGTGTTCTGCACACCAGACAGTGAAGGCAGGGGCTGACTGAGCAAGCCAGATTCCCTGGTGGAAATTGCATGAGGGAGAAGTGCCAAGGTGAAGAAGGACATGTAAGTGGACCGAGAACATCTAAAACTTCAAAGGTCTCCAGGCTTGGATTGAATGGCTTTTCATCAGTAGTTGTTTTGTTAAGTGCCTTGTAAAAACCAGTGGCCTATTTCACCTTGGGTTTGTAGGACACTTTCTACTGCTTGAAAGACGTGCTAATTCTCATCGTGCATCATCTTTTGCTGCAGTTTCCTAACATGAATGACGCACGTTGCTCATAAGGTGCGGCCAAGGAAAATGCTTCCTGTAGCAATCTTGGGTCACAGCTGATTTTGTGGCTCCTTTTAGGAACCATGGGGGTAGGTGCTAATTTTAGCTTGGGCTTGCAAACTTGCAAAGCCCAGTTGCGTCACTCCGAATTTAGCAATGGCTCATGGGACTGTGCCTTCAGGGCACGTGCCGGCACGACAGGAGTAGTTCAGAGACAAGGTAATTAATAGTTGTACAGCCACCAGTTGGACAGTCTTGATCTAGTTAAACACTAGCATAAAATCCCACTTTGTTTTCATTTAAATGGGGATTTGGAGGGTACCCCTACTTATAATACTCCCAGTTCTGACACTGATGCAACATGAGTTCAGCATTACATGCTGCGTATTTACTGCTCGTCATCAAGGTACGCGCCGATGGCACAGAAGTGAGCAGCCAGAGTCAGGCCCGTGCCTGGGATCCAAGCCCGGCTGGAAGGGCTGTGCTGTGGCACAGGACTTGCTGGGCAGATGCGTGCAGGGTGCAGGCAAAGAACTTCTTCAGACCGCTGGTATCTGAAGAACTGGTTCAGCTTCAAGTGCATGGGACAGAAGAAGGACTGCTGCCACGATTTAAAAACTTTGTTCTTAGAGTTTGTTGACTCCAAAACACTGAGTTCAATCAGCTGGACACTGAGATTCCTACTCAGCTCCTTCAAGGTGACAAATACCACTTCTAAAATATCCATATCGATCTTCTAACATAGGAAGCCATAGATAAATGTTTCCATGATATTAAAAAAACCTTTTAGAAACATCAAAAAACCTCCAGAAATATGCATTTCTATGGCTGCTCTATAGCAAAAGCAAAATGAAGAAGTCTATTTGAAAACAAAAATTGATGGCTACCCTCCTATTGCCCACATCCTGGTGTTTCTCTTTTGTGTTTCAGCATAAAACCAGTTGATTTAAGAATCACCTTTGGAAAGGGGGCAGTGGATGCGGGATTAGGCATCTTTCATCTTCCTAGCAAACTGAAGCAAGGATAGACGGTAAATTAGTAGCAGGCATCCCACTTGCTTCATTGAGGACATCACCTGCAAGTAATATTTCTACTGCATTTGAAGTCACAGACAAAGTGTCGGGTTTTGAGAGTTTACCGAAGTGTCTTGTAAAGAAATATGAACCAATCTCCACTGCTCATGTGTTACACTAAGCACAAACATTTCAGGAATCGCACCAGTGCGGATCTCTGTGTTAAAGCTTCACTAACAACGGCTCATCTAAGTGGCACGTTATTTAAATTCAGGGCCGATCCCGCGAGCCTCTCTGCAGGAGTAAACTTGGCTCAGGTGCCCCGAGCCCCTGCAACTGCCCTTTGGCTTTCGGTGGGGCGAGCGGCTGCGATACCAGCAGGGCTGGAGCGCTGACAGCAGAGCGGAGCTGACATAACTGCGTGTATTTGTGCAGCACTGAGCAGATCAAAGCCCTCAGAGCTTCAGGAAACTAATCCACTACACTATTGCAAACCTCATATTTCTCATGGCTGTTCACATTAGAAAACAAAGCCCTAGATAAGCAGCCTTGCCTCCCCTCTTGGCTTTCTGCTGGCCTCTTCTCTCTTCAGTGCATCCTCTAGACACCCACACAGTAAAAGTCAGAGTGGGAGAAGTTGTGGGAAGCCCGTAGTAGATATCGGTCCTTCATTTACTATAGTGTTAGAGGGTTTGGAGAATACAGGACATAGTGACTGCACCCTTGAGGAGAGCATCGATAGAGTTCGTGCCTAAGAGACAGATTTGCTCCCAGCTGCAGGGGTGGGAGCAGGACACACACTCTAACGCCCAAGGTGCAGGAGGAGGGAAAGCAGAGATTTGTATTTACCTGCCACCTGTGCAGTGCTTTCAGCTTGTTGCGTGGCTTCCTCAGCAAGCTTCTTCCCAATCCCGAACATGGCTGCGCTCCGTCCTCTCTCCCCGCAGAGGATGGGTGAGTGAATCGCTAAATTCGGTTCTGTTACAATGTTTGGCAAAGTGCAGCTTTTTATAGACAAAGCAGGACTCCTCCCAGCAGTTACAGGGCAAATGCAAACTGGAACAGTGAAAAGCCAGGAGCCCTTGTTGGGTGATTAATACACGAGGCATAAAAGGGTGAAGAGACACGAATGTTTGCTGTTTTCCTCCCCAGAGAGAGGGTGTGGATTAATCAGCACAAGTTTTCCTTGGCCCAGGAATGAAGGCTTTGTTTTTCCACGTCGAGAAGTTGGTAAACAGCGTGCATGCCACAGCTGTCCCGACCAAAGGCTCCCGAGCCGGTGCCGCGGGAGGAGGTACAGGCAGGCACAGCCCACTGTGAACTGGGCAGAAAAACCTTGCATCGCAAAACACTCGGCTGAAGAATTGCTTAAATCAACTTTGGCGTTTCAAAACCTTACATAGAAAAGTATCCAGTCTCGGATGATTCCTGCCTACATTTTTTTCCTCCCCGATGGGACTTAAAATTCATGGCTATAAAGAGAAATGGGAGGAGCTAACTCTGCTTCTTAAAGTATCTGATGAAATCTTTGTTGTGTTAGATGAAGGTAATCTCACAGTGCGTCACAACTAATATTTTAACCCCTTGTTTCCAATGCCTGGCTCAGAAGAGCGAAGAGAAAATGTTTGCATGCTTCCCCTCTGTCCCCCCAGCGAACACTGGAACAGGCTCCAGGGCCGTGGGCCAGAGGTGCGGGCCGGTGGGCTGCAGCCCCGCCGCCTCTGCGTGCCCTTACCGGGGCCAGGCGCCGCTGAGCTGCCACACCGGGCTCGCACCACCTGCCCCGAGCGACAAAAAGCTGAGCTGCCGCCTTGATCCCCGGGCCAGAGCCCACGGGGTGGGACACGGCACAGGGCCGGGCTGCGCGGGATGGGACAGGACGGCCGGAGGCAGGCTGCCAAGCACGCCGTCCCCTTCCTCTCACGGGACTCCTATGTGTTGTCCAGCCAACCGAGAGCTGCTCTCACCTCAAACATCTACATTTTTTTTTTTCCTATGATCACCTGCTTTCTAGTAGAACCTACTTTTGTGCCCTTTCACACTAAACAGGAGCTTTCGCTCTGCTGATCAAATAATTGTTGCTGAAAAGGGGGGAAAAAAGTGTAACCTGCCTCAGAACACGGGGTTTATTCTTCAAACTGACCTTCTGCCTACAGTTACCGCCACAGCAGGCTCTAGGAATACTTCTCCTGATCCCAGACATGTTGCTTCATGAACAACAATTCCTCTACAATATCCCTTCCAGCATTACAGCACAAGTGCTGTTTTCTTCCAACCATTGCAGTTTCGTACTGACCACGAAGCCCTTCTTTATGTCAATTGAATACCACGTGGAGGGTTTTCTGGGAGTGGGGAGGGGCTTCTCTGCATCATTTTATCTTCTGACAGAAGGAAAGGGCGTAGTCACCACATCTGAAAGCAAATTCTACCAGAATATGCTCACAAAAACCAGAAGGAAAGTAACAATTTTGGTTTTAGATTAACATCTTCCTTGACATCACATCAAGGTGCATTGACAAAGTTCAGAACTGACCTACGATGCAGAAAACCCCCTGAAACATTTTGGATAACTCAGAGCAGCATTTGACCCATAGAAATTCATGGCACAGCAGCCGGGCGGTAAAATGCACCCATTGTTCCCTGCAACATCCGCAGTTACCCACGGCTGGCCTTGCTTGCAGGAAACAGCAATTTCCTAGTCCTGCTCGGCTGCTGCTCCAATTACTGACAGGGAGAGACGTGTGAAGCCAGCGAGACTCGGAGTCAGCAGCAGGCTTGTGTATTTGGCGAGGTGACTGTTTACGTTGTGGAGAGCCACTAGAGATGCCCCTCTTCATGCTGTCCTAGCTGCAAAGCGAAGGACAGTTCCCGCTCTCCCACGCTCCAGTACTGCAAACACAACTCTGTTTTCAAAAGCCACAGCATCGCTAAGTCGTGAGCAGCTCGGTACAGCACCGGCACTGAGGCTTTGACTTCCCAATGAGCACGAGTGTAGAAATAAAGTTACAGAAACAATCCTAATTATACTACGCCAACTGTGGGTACATATGGAATCGTAACAGTAGCGAGAGTACACGCCATTGCCATACTCCCTACAAACAGGTGAAGGTGATATTTGCCTCACAGGAGTAAAACCATACAGCATTAAAACACACAGCAGTTTTCAAATATAAAAAGGACAGACCTATTTTCTGTTACTATATATAGACTAAAACCACAGAAAATCAGTGAAGAGGTGTAGTTCTGTGCCAGCAGCAGGATTTTCATCACATACGCATTTAAACTGACATTAGATTGCATTCAGTGCCGCAGCTTTCACCACCCATCATTGCAGCAGCACACGTCTCGGTAACCGCGTTTCCTAACTTCACACGAGCACAGGCGGAGAAGGTGCCTAGCAGCACCGTGGCTTTCTACAACACGAGCTGTCCCTCTGCGCCATTGCTGCTACTCCTCAGAGCGAGCGATGCCAGCACAGCTTGCTGAACACACGCATTAAAGCCACCAAGGCACAAGCACATACACACCCTAAGCCCAGCCAGCACGGGCACGCACAGAGCTTGAGCACAGAGACAAAACCCTGTGTCCTTTGCCACGGGCGCAGGCTGCGGGACACCCACCGTGGCCTGGCTGAACACCGCCGCCTGCCAGCACCCACCGCCGGCAGCTACCTCAGCCTCTCACGCGGGGTCGCATCCCACTGCCACACAGCCACGGCCCCCGGGGGGGCAGAAATCACAGCGCTGGGGGCAAAGCCACGCCAACCGCATCACAGCAACCGCGCCACCGACACGACGTGCCACCAACTTCCCTCCTCCCCGCAAAGCGCACAGCTGCCTCGCGTGCCCCACTCCTACCTGCCCACCATGTCTGCAGCCAGGAGCAACCCAGGCCCCTGCTCACAGCCCCTTTAAAGCCTCCCCAGCCCTCACCCAGGTGCAGGCAGGTTTTAGGGAAGGGCCCCTCCGCCCCAGCCCAGCCTGCAGCAGGGTCCTTATTTACCAAACCTTGCAAGGTTTCAAGTGGAGGGGCAATCTATGCACTTTGTGAGAGATGAATTTAAAACACGAAAGGAAGGTTGCTTTTGTCCCATTGGCAGCAAACCCCAGTGGACCCACTGCCGCCACAGGCTCTGGGAGCAGACAGTGCTGGCAGCGCCAAAAAAGAAGCTGGACAACATCACAGACAATAAATCTGTTCATATCCAGAGACTCCAGGGAGTGGCCGGGATAAACCCTCCAACATAGTTCACCCAGCAATCGTAGTTGCTCGGAGTAGGAGGGGAAGGCTGCAGAGCCCGTCCTGCCCAGGCTCCCTGAGTCCTATTGCCACCGCTTGCTGCTGCTGCTGCTGCTGCTCTTCGGGAGGGAGACAGCCTGGGGCGGGGGAGTCGTCCCACATTTTTTCAGGTCGTAGTGTAATGGCATAACGCAGTCAAAGCAGGCAGCCAGCACGGCAGCTTCACGCCCAGCACGTATCAGTGGTACGTGGAGAATAGCATTCCGTGCAGCAACAGCTTACTCAACTTTATGCTTCTTGGTTTTATGTTTAGGAGGGCGAGTTTCTTTCTGCAGGCGTGCTGCCCCATCTCCTGGCGAGCGGTTTCTCCGTGGCATCCTCACCAAGCAGCGAGCTGCTCCCGCACTCGTGCCCCACGAGCCCTGGCACTGCCTCGGCTGCGGCTCCTTCCTGGCGCCCGCTGGCCTCCTGCACCAGCCACCCGCGTCCTGCCTGCGCCCTGTCCACGTCCCATCGCTCAGCCCCGGGTCCCCGGGCTGCGGCTGTGCCAGGAAAGCCCCCTGCAGCAGCCCCCCAGCCCAGGGAGGGACAAGAGGAGCCTGTGGGGTCTGGG